>NC_018259.1:496828-522401 GCF_000227135.1 Leishmania donovani | reverse complement strand
AGGGGATACGTCCGAGCCACGCTGGCACGCCGCCTAAACTCCTATGGATGGCGCCGCCCTGCTGACACGATCGCGGGCCGCTGCGACGCCACGCCGTCCAGCACCGGACCGCCGACGTCAGCAGCGATGCACCGCTCAGACCCCCTCCTCCTCCTCCTCCTCCTCCACCCCCGCTGCCTTACGTCGTAGGTGCCTGATCGTGCCACAGCCAGAGGTGGCTCGGCATTTGGCGGAGGATAGCAGGGGGAGAGTCGGGTGGGCTGCTTGGCTTCCCCACAAGGAGTGGGGAGAGAGGGGGGAGGCCGCTGGGCTCTGAGACAGCGTGCAATGCCGTGGATGCCCGGTCATCGGGGGAGTAGAACACCCGCTGCCACAGAATAAAGCAGAGGGAGAGGGTGGGGAAGTGGCGCGACCGCAGAAAGTTTTCACTGAGTCAGCAAGCAACAAAAAAAACCTTCCGCGGTGATTCAGGAACCAGTCGGACGTAGCAGTAGAGATTTATGCGTAAAGATCTTCTAGGGTTTGGAGGAGGCACACGAGGGCCCGGCTTTCGTTCGAACCACACCGGTCGAGGAGCTCGCTGTACTGTGGCTTGAAGGGGTGTGACACGACGTACTCCAGCGCCGCTGTGTTGCTGGAGGCAAGCCGGTAGAGTGCCATCAAGATCATGTTGAAGGACGGCTCCGGCAGCTGATCTGCGCTGCGGTGGCGTAGGTTGTACAGCAGAAGCGTCACGAGCCGCAGCGCGTAGTGTTCGTCGGCCTGCTGCGTCATGTCACGCTTCAGGGGCAGATTTGAAGTGGTGACAATGCCGAGCGCTAGGTTCAAGGCCAGGCACGCAGCTGTGTACACGACAATACTGCTGCTATCCATGAGGCCTAGGCCAACGATCGACACCCAGGCATCGCGGTATCGAGTTTCGCTGTAGACGATAGCGCCGTAGGCGCCGCAGGCAAAGTTGCACGCTAGCCGAAGGAACGCCACGCGCCCGTCGGGCAATAAGCGGAGAAAGTCGCGCGCCGCGAGCATCAGCATCGACATCAGGTTCGTGTGAAATACACAGTTGATGAGGCACAACTTATGTAGCACTGCCACTCGGAGCCCGTTGAAGATAGGCCCCCAGGTCACCAACGGGCTGCGCAAGAGAGACTCCGTGACTATCTCCACGTAGTTCAACAGCAGCTTCGGCGCAAGGGAATCAGTGCCCTCCATCAGCGCGCATGCCATCCCTTCCAGCACCGCCAATGCAGCGGGCTTCATGTGCTTTCTCTTGATTAGCCCCTTCACGTACGGGCTGAGGTCAAGGACAAGCCGTTTTGCAAGGTGGAGGTCGCTGGGACGAAAGAGCACTGCTGCCGTCGGCGGCAGTGTCATGACACCGCAGGCTGTCGAGGCGCTGAGTTGCATATCGATGCTACACTGCCGCTCCAAGGTGCGGGAGCGCATCTGCCGCGCGATGCTACTCTGCATGCCGTGGGTGGTAAGAGTCATGACCTCCGCAACGGAAGCACCAACCTCTGTCTTCACAAGATTGTCCACGGTGCTGAAGAGATACTTTGGAATGGACACGCTCTCGCCAAGCAAAAACCGCGCTGCCTCGTGGGAAAAGTGATGGCAGTTGTGCCGCACCGGGTGGTAGTCGTGGATCTGATTAACGTGAATGGCCCGCACACCGATCCACCGGAAGAACTCTGAGACAGGCTTCTTTGTCACGCCGAGGTTGTGCGTGCGGTACTTGCTACCGAAACGCGTGCGGCCCGCCGCGGCGATGCCGATGCCGCCCTCAAAGTACACCTCGACCCCGTAGCATACAATGCCGGAGTGATAGACGCCGGGCATTTCTAGGCCAACCAACTCCTGCCCATACCGCTTCAGATGTCCATGTGAGAGGTCGTAGACGTGCAGCTCCACCACCATGTCTCTGGCGGTAGGCTTGCATCTGTCAAGCAAGAAGCTCTGGCCATCGCGCACGGCGGCGCCGGGAACCGACGTGTCGTTTGGTGGACGCAGCGCCGCTACTCGACCTATGCAGAGTCTCTGGGGAGCTTTAGCCAGAGGTCGATTTGCACAGGTCGTCGCCTCCACAGGGACGCAGGAAACCGAGAGATGCCGCGATGACAGTGGCGTCATGACGCCAGTGCGCGACGGCACCTCTGTCGTCGCAATTCGCAGAAGCGGCCCCATCTTCTGTTCCTCCTCCTCGTTCTCCTTTGAGGCGCCCTTGTCGACGCAAAGGGGCAGCCGGCTTTTGTCTGACTTGCGCACTGGAGTTAGGACCGTCTTGGAGGGCAGAAGCACACTTTCCGACTGCGGCAGCGGGTCTGTGTGCTGCATCTTCTCGTAGAGGGCTGGATCCAACTTGGGGCTCGTGACCACCGTCGTGTGCGTCATGGCGCTTGTGAGTCAGAGACTCTAAACGGTCGTTGATCAGTTTCTGTTCGTTTACGTCTTGTTCGTCGCTGGTTAAGCGGAGCGGCGGCGTTTCGTACATATATATATATATTATCGGCACGGCCTCTGGAACGACGTGTGGTCCCATGCGCCGCGATGCAAGAAAGCAGAAGCGCTCTCACAAGACAAGTATGCACAGGTCGAAAAGAAAAAGGCAGCGCAGAAGAGTGACACGACAGGCTAGCGAGCAACATGCAGGTGCCACAGCGGACTGACAGCGGCGGTCCACAGCCACATAAAGTACTTCCTTCGGATATACACGAAGGTCGCGCGCCAGCGGAGGGTCTATGACGAGACGCCCACACACCCACATAACACTGGAAGGGAGGAAAAGCAAAACCAACGCTGCATACAAGGATTCGTTTTGGTGACGATGCGCAGTCGTCGCAGAAGAGACAGCATTGTCACACAGGAGCAGGTCTCGTTGTGCATGAAGGTACGCTGGGAGACGCTGGTTCGCCCAGCACAACCACACTAAGGCGTCGCTCTCTTTCCTAGTCCTTTTCTTGGGGGCCCACGTCTGTAGTGACGTTGGAAAAGGATAGCACGCGATGGCACACATCTCCCAAGGACACCGAGGCGAATACGTGCACAACACACACCTCCGTGCTTTACATGAAGCGCATCCGGACAAGCTAAGAATCAGCTCACCAGAAACGGGCGACAAAACGGGGTGGTGATAGTGGTGGTGAAAGGAGGAGGAAGAAGTTAACACCACCACAACCAGAAAAGGGAGAGAAGGAAAGGCATGTTCATGCATGTCAGGAACAACACGCACACACACGCGCGCCCGGATAAAAAAACGAAACAAACAAAAAAACACACCCAGAGGGCTGCACAAATGCCCCATTTATCATCTTCAAAACTTCTGTCCTCGGTGTGCCTGAAGCCACCGCCACCACCACCCATAGCAATGCGGCGAGCGAAGACGGAGAGAAGGTGAGGTCGAAGCTCATCACATTTCGAATTGATTTCAGTATTCCAACCAGAAACAATGTCATAGCATACATGAGCGGCGTGCGCAAAGGAAAAGGGGGAAACACATAAGAGGTAGAAAAGCCTGCGCAAGATACTCCTCATACAGGGAAAACTCGATTAGGCCAGCGCGCTTGCTTGCGCGCCGATCGACTCGTGTGCACCCGCTGCTTCCACTTTCACGTGGAAAGAAGGCGAAGAGTCGCTTCTTATGCGACGACGTCGTCATCCTCATCGGCCACCCCGTCTGCCGAAAATTTCTTGCTGACCATCATGTCTCGAATCGTGTCGCGTAGCTGACGGCGGTGTACCTCTTGTTGGTCATGGTAGTAGCGCGACATGCCGGCGGCCGCGCGCTTCGTCTCAATGAACGTGTCCGCCTTTGCATGCCGCACGGCACTTCGGTGGAGGACGCTGTTCAAGTGCGTTTCTTGCTGGCGATGGGCTGCCACCTGCTTCCAGTCTGTGATTAGTCGCTGGGTCCGCTGTGCCTCAGCAGCGATGCCCTTCGTCCTCTCCCGCTCCCGCTCCAGCACCTCTTTCGCGTGTTGCGCCTTTTCCTCGATTGCATACGCCCGTTCCCACTCCGACTCCCGTAGCTGCTGTTGGAGCGCCGCGCGGGATTCCTCGCGCACCATCCTGGTCTGAATGCGGTCCTCGAGCTCGGGAGCTATGCCGATGGACTTTTGATACTTCAGCATGTGCTCCAGCGTACCAAGGGTCGCCACCCCCTCCATTTTCTCGTCGATGCTGCGGCCTTGCTCGTAGCGCTCGCTCAAAAAGCGCAGATGCGCTTGCGCCACTCGATGTAAGGCATCCAGCTCGCGACGATTCCGCAGCTCCACAGACTGGTGCAGGTGGGTGGCGGCGGGGTTCTGCAAAGGGGAGGAGGACAGAGGGGGGAGGGAGGTGCTGCGCCCTGGGGCGGAGGGCCCACTCGATCGCTCCTGCTGCCTCGCACGTAGTCGCCTCGCTGCCTTCTTGCTGTAGCGAGAGAGCTCCTTTTGCGCGGCGGCAAGTTCTTTCTCCTCCATGTTCAGCGTCTCGAGCAAGCGCGGAAAGTACGCTTGCGGGATATTTGGCGGCTGTGAGCAGAGCTTGTGTGTCCGAGACAGTTCTAGCGACTTGACCACGTCGTATTGCTTCCAGTCGTTCTGCAGCTCCTGCGTCATGCGTTTCGCGTCGACAGCGAGCGCGGCATTGTCGTTTGTAGCTGTGGTGCCCGAGCCCCTCCGTGTCTCGCCGCCCGCGTCGGAGGAGGCTTGCGTGGGCGGCGGCGGCAGCGGTTCCGAGTCTGGCGCCCTGCCAAACGGCGTGTCCGTCACTGGCGTGGGCGATTCGTCGTTCTCCGTGGCGGCGGCCTCTGCAGCTGCCTCGCCGCGTGGGCCGTCCGAGGCGAATGGTGGCGCAGGCGGCAGCGGCGGTGGCGGCTTTAGCATGCCGCGCTCGTCGACCTGTCGTTCCTCGTCACTTTCACTGTCTGTGTCAAGTGCCGCGGCGGCCTCTTCCAGTTGCTTTTCTGTAAAGCGTGGGCACGGCGCCGCGTCTGCCAAGGTGCGGCACCGCTCTTTCCACAGCGCCTCCACTTTACCCTCCGCCATCAGCTTCGATTTGGCGCCGAGCAAGGTGCGAAAGGTGCCTTGGCGACTACGTTCGCACATGGTGTACCGCACCAGCAGAACCTGCTCACTCTCGTCCCCCGTCTGGAGAAACATATTTTTGGGCAAGTAGAGAAGGTTTTCCGGAAGAATGCCGTACATGTCGCACGCCAGCATTGCGGCCTTCCCATCAAAGCCGAAGAAGTTGACGTAGATGCCATCCTCTACGCCGTCTCTGTTCATGCTGAGAGAGCGGTGAGTGCCGTCGTCTACAACGAACACGAAGTATGCGGTTGTGAGTGCTGCGTGGCCGGGGGCGGGAGGGAGGGGAGAGGGGGGGGGGCGACTACGCTGCTCAAGACTTCTTTTTGTGTCTGTCGCTTGCGCTGCATGTGCACGTGATTGGGCAGGTGTGCGGGAGTGGCGAGGCAAAGCGTTTGCGCCGTGCGAGCAGAGATGTGTGTATCATCGGGATGCGCAGGAGGAGATGTCGGGTGCCGAGGAGAGCGAGAGAAAGTAACACAGCCACATAGTGAGAGAGGCGGCCACAAGGATTGCCGGCGCACATGTTACAAAATACGGACGCATCTCTAACGAAACTCTATCGCGCATTCCTCTTTGCCGTTACCCTTCTCTGCATCGTCGCAGTCAAGGGCTCTCCGCAGCAGATTCGAGCTCCTCACAGCACGCTGGGACGCGCTGCAGCACTTGGCATGTGCCCTTTAACGAAAAGACGAGTAATGGCGTCCTCTAAGAGTGGGCTAAGAAATAGCGTTGACGGAGCACCGGCAGCACGTGCGAGAAAAATACGCAACGTGTCTGGCTGCGGTAGCGCACTGAAAAGCACGCATAAGTAGAAGCGAGAGTCAGAGCGGGGGGGTGAGAGTGGTGATTGCACCAACAAGGGCACACCCCACGCAGGCTTTCCCTGGCCTGCTAGCTGTCGTCTTCGTCGCTAACGACAATATAGTGCTCTTCTGCGGTGCACTCGACCTGCTGCTGCTGCGACTGCTGCGCAGGCACCGTCTTCGACGCGGTGGCCGAGGGGACGGCTATCGTGGGCGTTTCTAGTGGTGAGTGATCGCTGTCGAGTCGAGGCCGCTTTCTCCATATCGCCTCCCCCTCGTCCTCGTCATCGCAATCAGCGCAGAAAGCGCAGCTACCGACCACGTTATCATCGTTGCGGAAAGCGCAACGTGGGCAATTCCAGCCACCACCGTCCTCGTGGCCCGAAAGGGTATGCGGGACGCAGTCCGGCGCGTCGCCGTCATCCACCTCAGATTGCCCCCCATCTTGTTGCGGGAAAGTGCCGCTGTCAAGTGAGAGAGCTAGAGGCTGCGAACCCAGCGTGACCGTTGCTGCTGACGGCAGCGTCCGCGCAAGACGTCTCTGTGCCGCGTCGGCAAGGATTCGGCGCAGCGCGTCCCGTGTCGGGGTGAAGCCGATCGGGGTGTCGTACTGTCGGGGACCGCCGCCGCCGAGGCGGCGCCCCTCTCCAGGAAAACCCGCACTGCTCGTCGGCGAGGAGCTGCTGCTGGAGGCGGCGCGACCCGTCATGATGATGGTTTGTGTGACATGGCGACTGCCCGTGCTCATCCCACCTCCTCGTTCCCTACCGCCTCCTCTGGCGCCCCCGTTACCGAGGCGGCGGCCTCCACCTCGAGCGCTCTTGACCATTGCTGCAGTCCTGCCCTCACGATCAGAGCGGCTTTGCTGAGACGCAGTGCCGGAGCAGCTCATGGGTGTGGAGGAGATTGCTGGGTAGAGCCGCATGCCCTGCTGGATCATGGTAATTTCCAGCGCCTCGCACTCCTTGACCAAATCGTAGTAGAGGTTCCAGAAGGCACGATCGTGCCTCGGGTGCACACAGTGCGTGAACTCGTGCAAGGCTGTGCACAGCACTTCATGAAATGGTAGGAACTCGTTTTTCTTTCCGGGAACACGGAAGCGAATGCATACCTCGCTGCCGGCATTCACATTGAGTCCAAGCAGGGTCGCTCCGCGCGGGTAGAATTCCTTGATGAGACCGATGCGCCAGCCGCGACGCGGGAGCAGCACACGGGCACGATGCAAAACGTGTTCCATATATGATCGCGCGACATCGTCGCGCTGCCAACCGAGAGTTGATGATGACCCGATAAACGGGAGTTGGGCCATAAACGCAGCCGACATTTCCGTCAAACAAGAAATGTGATGTGAATGGGTGCCTCGGTGATGGTCACTGCGTCACAGATATGTCCACAGTGCGTCTATTGCATTCCATGCACGGCGCTGAATGCCGCCGCCGAACAGATCAGCAGGTGAGCAGGATGTCGAGCAAAGGGCCCGCGGGTACACCCGTAAAGAGAGAGAGAGAGACAATGAGACACTACGATCGACGTGGGATGATAAGCAGACGTGAGTGGTCGTGAGGTGACAAGCGCGATACGGCGCTGGAAAGACTGGCACGCAAAGATAAACGGCCACACACAAACGAAAAAAAAACCCTGTCGACTGACTCTGCAAAAAAAAGGAAAGAAAAACAGCAGCGCACGACCACAAATTAGTCGAGTCCGCCTACGGGACGGCACATCCACGCTGATGAAGGCTTCGTGTCACGTCTTTTGAACTGCTGTTCAGATAGCGCATGTGAGAAGACATCAAACCAACAACAAATCGTGCGCGCACACACACAGACACAAAAATGGCAAACAATAAACTCGACGGCACCGGAGCGGCGTCGTGCTCCGTGGCCCTCTCTCACACACACGGTGCACAAGCAAGCGCATACGGCGTGTAGTCCTGCGGGTGCGGAAGAGCCACCACACAACCCCCCTCCCTCTCAAAGAATGAAAACGCGCTCGGCGAACAAGACACGCGCCGCCATTACCGCCGCGGCCACCAAGTCTGCAAAAGCAAACCCGAGTAAACGGCAAGCGTGCAGCTGCGCAGCATAGTGCCATCGCCACCATCACCTCATGGCGACCTCACTGTCCAATTTGCTCGTTACCAAACTCCTCCCTGACGTTCTGCGCGTACCACCACTCCATGCCCGGCGGAATCATCGTCGCGTTCTGCACGTAATCAAAAAACTGGCCAGGAGTGGTGACGTACGCCTCGGCAGACGGGAAGTTGGCCGGCCACAGATGTCGCTGCGCCATTGCCACTGAGCTCACAACAAACTCTGGCCCGACCGCTTGATGAAAGATAGTCTTGCCCATCAAGTGGTCCAGCTCGTGCATGAGGCAGCGTGCTCGCATGCCGTCTAGCACCTGCACCTTGTGGTTGCCGTGCTCATCGTACCCGCTGCACGTGACGCGCTGCGGGCGTACCACCCACGCCGTCGCCGTGCCGCACGAGATGCAGTTCTCCCACATGCCGTACATGGGCGCCACCGCGTTGCGATCGTCGTAGCCGGGCACTGACGGGTTCACCCACACCTCGTACTCCGTCTCGTCTGGGTTGCTCTTGATGAGAATCACCGCTGCGTCCCAGTGCGCTTTGGGGGCGCTGAACGACAGGCAGTGCAGGTCTGTCGCCAGCTGGTTGAGATCCATGAGACTCGACATGAAAACCGGGGAGAGAATCTGTGACGCCGGTACGGGCATGACTGGTCTGGTCATGGAGCGATGAGGATAGCAAGCGACGCGCCGGAGCGCCTCCGCCTCCTTCTCTAGCTTCCCCTCAACGGTCTCTTTGAAGCTGGGTGAGCTGGACGACGGCGCACCTCCTGTGTCGACGCCGTTGCGCAGGAGCCTGGTGCCCCCGCACAGGAGGCGACGCCAAGGCACACAGCGACGCATGTGGCTGGCGCAGCTGACCTGTAGCTGAACCGCGGGTAACAGGCAACGAACCACAAAAAAAAAAGTCCTTTACGTAGAAGAATCACAATACTCGGAGTAGATCACCGCGCTTTCCGTTTGCCAGTCTTCGATAACGGCTGCCCCCAACGAGGAAAGGAGAGCAAGATCACACGAGCTTGAAAAGTCATATAGTCGCAGTGATGATGCACTCCCACATCACAGCACTGAGTAATGCCGCCTGTGCGTCCACCACAAAACGGGACAGTGACGGGAGTTGGGAGGTGAGCAACTACATGGAAGTTTGACCATTGTCAAGCGCGACAGGGATGTTGTCAGAGGTGTAGCAGAGGGCGAGGATGAGAGGAGAAAGAGAAGGGGGGAGGATGAACGGGTGAGGGGAGGGGGGGATAATCAAGAGTACTGTTTCGACCAGAAACATATCCTTCACACACAAAGCAAACCGCAGACTCCACAGACCAGCCCCTACAAAAGCGAGGAGGCACATTTTTGGTGCAGTGCTCCGTTTGTGCATCAGGGAGTGCGCCAGCGCCTCAGAGGTGCCGCAGCGGACGTGTTTTTGATCTCGCTCGAAACCACGCGGCAAACTACTTACGTGGTCTCGCTGCACCCCTCTTGATTTACCATGCTAGTTTCAGTTTCTCTTCTCACACTAACTGGCTGCACCATCGCTGTCACGGAGGAGTCGGTGTACAAGATGAACGGCATCAAAAATGGTTCGTTAGTGCAACCGACTGTAGTCACTGCCGAGCTCACAGACAAAGCCCCGTAAGCTGCCTCCAGCACCCCAGAAACAAAAGAGAGAGAACGGATGAAAGCCGAGGTCGCTGGAGAGCGCGCAGACACGCAGCAGACGTGAACACCTTGTGCATCAAAAAGCGAGACCCACGAAAAGTGAGCACACACACAGACAATATATATATATATATCTGTCGCTCCTGCCTGCTTTCTGCACGTGCCGTACACGCCTGCTCATACCATGGCAAGAATGCCGCCTCCACTTAAACACCAACACCACTGCAACACCGCGCCTTGCTCACTTTTGTGTGCACTTCACTCCATTGGTACCGGCAGTTTGTGCGGTGCGCGCCCCCCCCGCCCCGCCCCGCCCGCGTCCAAACACGCTGGTTCTTCGACGAGACGAAGTCCATCGGTGCGCGCAGGTCTTTGTGCGCACTTCACAGCGAATAGGTGAACGAAAAACAACCACAAGCTGATCACCCTTCCACACACACGCGCACACAAGCAAGCACACATGGCAGAGGGTGTGCGCGCGACCAGCGTTTGTCGCTTGCTGCGATGTCTTGACGTTGTGCCGCCACATTGACGGCACTGCAGCTGTGAGACGAAAAACATGCCACAGTGCCTTGCTTTACACACGCAGTCTACCATCGCAGGTCTAACAACACTTGCATAACGAGAAGCGGAGCATCACCAGCTTCTCGTCCGCGAGGGGATGCTTGGCGGGAGCATGGAGACACATGGAGAACCCCTCCAAGACACAGTCAACAAACAAAGAGAGGGAGAAAGGCAAGGAGAATCGAGCGTTCGATTTATAACGTAAACTCGCCGGCGCCAGCGGTCGCCTTTTGGAGGGCGGCTAC
Organism: Leishmania donovani; assembly: GCF_000227135.1. Lineage (NCBI taxonomy): Eukaryota > Euglenozoa > Kinetoplastea > Trypanosomatida > Trypanosomatidae > Leishmania > Leishmania donovani. Next base: position 511,973 of record NC_018259.1, on the reverse strand, counting down.
AGAGAGCGTTTAGGACGTGAACAACAAATACACGCACCTGCACGCCTCAATGCAGAGGCTGGCACTCACCCCACTGTCGGCCAATGCCACCCTCACACACTCGCATCAGCTTCTAGACGTCGTCCTAACAAGAGAAAAAAAAGGGGGAAACGGGAGCAAAAACGGTAAAGCTCTGACGCCACCACAAGAAGAGAGAGGAGGGTGGGTGGGTGGGTGGGGGGGGAGGAGCAAAGGCCTTGAAGGCGAAAACAAGACGAAGCAGAAAACAGCGTAAATTACCATCATACCGACCAGATCAACGCGATTGTGGTGTCGTCTACAAATTCCCTAACATCGCACAAACAACGAAGAAAACCACGAAAGAGGCAAATAGAAAGAGCAAAGAACAACCATGGACCAGGAGAAAGGAAGAGGAGCATCAGCAGCACACGAGGGAGGTGGGCTCAGCTGCTTTTTTGTTGTTTTTCTGCTTGTACGCACATGTATCGTCAAGACGCATGCCTTCTACGCGCAACTCCAATCCCACCTCTTTCCCATTCCCTCACTAGCAACTTTCACGACAGCGCTACCCGAGACGTATCGCGCCACTGACGTACACCGCACAGGGACATAAGTGGCGTATGACAGCCATGGAAAGGATGCAAAGAGGGAAGCGCCGGGGAACTGCGGAGCGGCAGATGGGGCAGCCCTGTGAGAGATGACAGCAAACGGAAACAAACCTTCGAAGGCGCACGTGAGAAAGCTTCAAAGATGAACAGCGAAACGGCCACAACACGAAGGCATCGAGGAGTGAGGGGGAGAGACACAGAGAGGTGGAGGGCGGGAGTGAACCCAAGAGCCACACGCGCCCACCGCTCTCCGCCCCACTCACCTACTCCGATACATACGGAGAAGCCGTCTCACAACACCTTCTTGATAGGATCGCTGCAGACGTAGCGAAGAAAACAGGAAAATGACATGCATTCGCTTACAAGTCACGTGTGCGAGGCGTCGCTACGTGCTTGTATGCGTGCGTGAGGGGTTCTTCGTTTGTATTTCGCATTTCGGTTCGTGCTCTTGTCACCTTTGGAGTTACACCCGGCGCGTGCGGCTGATCCACTCCTTCACGGTACGCGTGGCGAGGCTAAAGTCGCGACGGTAAGGGAGGAACATCGCCTCCTCGAGCAGGGACACGGCACGCAACGGCTCGGCACCTTCGCGGTTGACCAAGCATTTACCACACAGTTGCAGGAGGTGGCGTGCCTCCTCTAGCCGCTTCCCGGTGGAATCCTGCCGTCGAAGCAGGAGCTCTACGTGTGCCTTGATGTTGGCCTCCCAGTCCAGCACCCGCGTGCTGCGGTCCCAGCGAAAGAGCAGCGGGCCATCGCTGAAATCATTCACAATGTCCGAGGTGAACAGCGGATCCACACCTGTGAGCAGGCTCACCACCATCAGCCCAAAGGCCCACGTGTCGGCTGTTTCGCTGAAAAGACCGTGCGGCGACTGCCGCGAGGACGGCGGTAAACGGCGGACATCCATGCTGCGCGACGGTGTGGGCGTGGACGCGACAAGCTCAAAGTCGCAGAGGGCCACATCGCCGTCGTAGGAGAGCAGAATGTTGTCCAGGTGGAGGTCGTTATGGGTGTACCCAGTGGAGCCGTCGCCGTGAGGGAGACGGTGATTCAGAAAGGCCACCGCCTCGAGCATTTGAAAGACGATTGCGGAGATCACTGGAATAGACTCAATTGGTCGATAGGTTGCAGTGGAGCGAAACGTGCTGCTTTGTGGATTGCAGAGTGCAGTGCTGCTGTCGGCGTCCTCGGCGTGCAGGTTCGCGTTGTGCGACACGGTCAGCGAAGCCGGCATGTTTGAGGCAGCGGCCGGTAAAGATGCGGGATTTGCCAGGCTCTGCAGATACTCCTTGAGGCTGCAGTTGTAGAGCGGCATCAGCAGTCCGACCTTTTCGCCACGTGCTAGCACGACCGCGTCGGGTAAGACCAGGTGCAAAGCAGCGTAGTGAGCCTCCTCCGGCGTCAGAAAGGGACTGCTGCTGCTCTGGCAACGCTCGCGGTGGCGGGCGCATCGGTACGCCGTTGACACAAACGAGAGCTCGTCCTTGGAGATGTGCGTCGGGTACTTCTTGTAGGCCTTCTTCACTTCCGAGCAGCGCGCGCCTTCCAGGAATGTCGGTTCCCGGGCGAAGCTTGGCGCCTGTTTCCACATGCGCGACAGTGGCGGGAGTGGCACGCAGCACACAAATGAGCCACGGTCGCCACCGTATCCGATGACATCACCCAAATCGCCAAGTACCTCCTCGTCGACGCATGGAAAACTGCCTTCACTGCTATCAGTGGTTGTAGTCGATGACGGAGGCGAGCTTTTCAGGCTGCAGTTGTTCGCCGCGCCGTCTGTTTCCAGGGCTGAGTAGTCCATGAGACCACTTGCGCTCCCCATCAGAAAATGCTCCAGCGCTGCTTTGGCGACCATGTCGTCGCTGCCATCACTGCTGCGGTCGTCGTCCTCGACGTCGTCCTCCACCAGCGGCTTATGGAACGGCGGGAGAAGAGCTGTAGGGTGCGAGCAACACTGCTGCGCCGCACCGTCGCTGCCGATGGTTCCCCTGGCTTCCACAACACCGCTGTCGCTGCAGTCGGTGCTGCAGCTCCTGCTTCGATCCTTGTTGTTGATGCATTCCTGACTTACTGGTGGGTGAACACAGTACCCGTTCATCTTTAGGTGGTCCTCACAGTCAGCGTAGCGGAGCTCCAGCATGAAGTCTCCAGAACTCATGGTCAATAAACCCTGGAGCAGTGGATTCTTGCGGAGGCGAGCAATGATGCACAATGCCCAGCGTCACCACCAAAGAAGGAGCGGATAGCAGGAGCACGGAAGCCGATGCCGATGCTGAATGCGCACACTAAGAGACCAAAAAAGAGAAAAGATGCGTCTCTCTTCCCTTCTCATGAGCTCATGAACCGAGCTCGTGGTCGGGCTGAGGGGAGACAATAGGGCGACAAAAGATAATACAGTACACTGAAGACAACAGCTTAGCACCGACAAAACGGAGCCCAACACAATCGGTAGGAGAGAGTAGGGAGACGGAGGCCTGGTCGCTGCTTGGTGCTGCAGTCTCCGCTCAAAAATAGTTCCCCGCTCTCCACCTCAAGTCCGTTCAGATGCCCAACGAGATACGAAAACCGAGTGGCGCAGAGAAGAAAAGAGACGGGCGGAGAACCGTCCACGCATACCTCAACAACAAGTTTGATCTGCACGTGGACACACGCAGTGGCTCTCCCGTGCAGATGCCGCGCGCGCACACGCACAGACAAAGCACCCCAACAGCACCTCAACAATGGCAAATAAGGCAGTGTGCTAGAGGGCGCCAGAAAGCGCACACACTTTTCGAAGACCAGTTGAAGCACTGTCACGCGCAAGCGATCAGACAGGCTCACATATACGCAGAATATATATATATATATATATATGTATATTATGAACCGACAGGGAGAGAGAGAATCGCAACGAGCGAGTGCTAAGCAAACGAAGGAGAGAAGGAGGTCAAATACTAGTGAACGAGCCTGTACAACAATGAAATATGGAGGAGCAAAAGGGATGCGAAAAGAGGCAATGCACACAACTTGTACAAGGTACAGAAGTTTTACCACGTCGGTGATCGGCGTGGAGGCAGACACCAAAAAAAAGAAAACGATGGCACCTTTTCCCCCTTTTCCTTTGGATCCGGCACACAGGCGGACCCACCTACCCTTTCCACTCAACGAATAAAAAAAAAACTAAAGGCGGACGAAACGACAAGATGTGGGACGTACTGACTCCGACGTGCAGAAACCTTTTCTGCTGAATGGCGTCGTAAAGTTCACAAGCTTCTCACCCCAAGCGACTCTGCGTCGCAAAGTGACACATCCAAAAGAAGAAGGCCGCACACCCACACGCACACGACGAGAAAAAAAAAGCAACCAACCGCACACACAAGAGAAGTGCTCTGACTCGTACGGCACAAATGCAGCGAAGTCCCACAAAAAGAAATAATGGCCAGCTCAAGGAGGGTTGGAGGTAGGCAGGAAGGAGAGCGGCTCAGCTAAGGAGGAGAAGAGGGAGAAGAGGCGTTGCAAAGACAGCGACAGGTGACGGCAGATACCGTATACACGCACACACAAATTCGTCCAGGGAGATAATGTTCTGCAGCGATCGCGAGGGGAGGGGAGAGAGAAAGCAGAAAGAAGCTAGAAACGAGGAGCAAAGAGGAGCACAATCAGCCTGCGCCAATCAATGCGAAAGTACACCGGTACAGAATCCCATACATACACACCCGAATTCCACACAGTCACGCGTGCAACAGCAGCAGCAGCAGCAGCAGCAGCAGCAGCAGCAGCAAAACAAAAAAAAAATAACTAAACAAAGTGAAACGTGCACCAGGGCTGGTATGTGAAGCGAAAGCCGGTGTGACTTGGACCCGTCGAATACCTTTATTGTTTTTTTTTTCGTTGTACGATGGCCGAGAAAAAAAAAAAGCTGCACAGGGTTGAAGGCGTTGTGGGAGATCGAGACAACGAGGAAGGAACGACGGATGTGGCGACATGGCGACGGTGGCGGGTGAATATGTGCGCGTGGGGTCACAGAGGTGGAGAGAGATATACATATGCATACATGTATACGCAAACACATACGGGGAACAGTAGGAGGAATGCGTAGAGAAGCAGAAAGCGCATCAGCATTGCTTGCCAATATGTCATCCTCCGTATGCCCGGCTGAGCATGGAGACGGTGGCTAAATCCGCTTCCGTTGCCGCAACACATAAAATAACCATGCAAGCTCGAGGCTGTGCTCGGCACGAGTGAGGATGCCGACACTGTCGTCCTAACTTTTTACGCCGCATGACGTTCTTTGGTCTTCTCTTCTCGCGTGCTGTCTTGTTTTATGTTCTCGTGCAGCAACCAATGTGAAAGTCTCTTTTCAACCAGGAGTTACTTCGACGGCAACAGTGTACGTCATGAAGAGGACGCGAAGGGCAAGCACACGGGAAAACGGGAGAGGGGACGAAAAGGAGAAGAGGCGCAAGCTAGCCGGTTGCCCACTTGCATGCGTATGAATCATGCATGAATAAGCACACCAGCAGCTCGCGCCTCTTTGCCGACGTGAGGGACCACCGCTTAGCCGTACCGCTCGCCGAGATCGCTCCTCTGCGTGGCGGACGGGCGCACATCGATGGTAGAGAATCGCCGTGCCGGAACGTCGCTCAGGGCTGCGCGGATGTTCTGTGACTTGTGCACTGCGCGGCGGATTTTCATTTCGTTCTGGTTGCTCACGTACACAGCCCTCCAGGCGACGCCTACGAGGAGCACCACGGAGACACCCATGACCGCCTTCTTCCAAAATGCGGTCCGTGGTGGCGGCAACGGTGACGCTGCCGCGTCCTGCGACATGTCTGATGTCATCACGTGTGCGCCAGAACCGAGACAGTCCTTTGACTTGAGTCAGGTGGCAAAAGCAAGTGTAGAACGAGGGAGTAGGGGGAGGGGGCAGTAAGAATGAAAACACGACAATCGCGAAAGCGTGCGGGGGTTGGCATGGGTGGCAATATCGCCCTCGTGCACACAGGAGAAAACTGGAGCATCCCTAAACTCTACACCAGGCATGCGAGCCCTGGTAGTTCTACACGGTTGGGCAGAGGTACGCACTCCCTAGACATGCATACTAGACCGCGCTCTCAGCCATTGGTGTTGCAGCTCTGGAGTTTGTGCTAAGTGGGTCTCTCTCTGCAATGGGACTCACCTTTTCACGCAAACACACACGCACCCGCGACGGCAACCGACAACACAAACAGGTGGAGGTTGGCGGCACAGAGGGCAGACTCCCTTTCCATTGCTGTTTCATGCGTACCTGGTGCTGTCTGGGACCCCCTCGCAAGGAGAGTGTGCCCCAACGGAGGCGGCGGCCGCCTGGAAATACGGTCTAATAGCTGCCGACGCGTGGACCCAGAAACGGGGCACCGATGGTGCCGACAGCCATGCCGCGTTCGGATTGCGGGGTTTCCGCAATCACGCGAAGGCGCACCATCGTATCCTTCTTGATGGAGCGGCGATCGTCGTTGCTGACCCACGCGGCTGTCTCCGCCTCAAAAGACCACTCCGACCTTCCCGTCTTCAGGTCCTCGCCCATTTGATTGCGGTTCACAAAGAGCTTATTGACGCCATAGACGCTCGCCCAGAAGCCTGTCTCGTCGACATCGCTGACCAGCAGGTCCAGCACCTCACCTCGGTGCAGTTTCAGCACCATCGCCTCATAGGTGAGCCGGAACGACACACTTCCGTCATCGAGCACCTTGCCTTGCAGTGTCTCCGCATTGAGGATATCCAGCACGGCAATTACCACCGCCGAGGACTTGCTCGCTGTGACGTAGTCGAGTGCGATACTAGCGACGCTGTCTGGCGACGGCAGCGGCTTTCCCTCGACCGCCTGTCGCAGGAAGGTCAGAAGACTGCGATTCAGCGTGTTGCACAGGTCCGCCGGCTTTACGTTCACCGTGCGCTGAAGGACGACCTTGTAGAACATTCTCTTATCCTCGTTTTTATGGTCGTGTGCGCACCAGTGTGCGCGTCTCGGTGTCTGCGGCGCAGCCTATATGGAAAGATCGTACGCTTAGCTGGCGCGACTGAACAGCTCCTCTTCTCAGCGCAAGAGGACAACAGTAGCGACACCAGAGGCGAAACAAAGGCGAAGCGTCGTGACACCACGCCGCCAGTCCTTTAGTGCGCGAATGGGAGAGGTGTAGGTAGACAGAAGGACGCCGTGAAATGTCACAAGAGGTAATGAGGAGCAAAGAACGGGAAGAGGAAGATGGCTGTTGTAGTTGCATGGGATCCACGTGAGCTCACGAAGCCGATGTGCATATATTCAGGAAGGGGCACGTGAGGCGAAGGGATCATAAAGGATGTGCAGATGTTTTGTCACTGCAGTTCGTATGATGGTGCGCGAGTATCTCAGCCATGCACACAAGCTCCACAATGAGGGTGAGCTTCTGTTCTTGCCTCGACGGCGGTTGCCTAACTCGACGACAACTGACGGTTTTTCTTTTTATCCGCCGCTTCTATGCGTTCGACCAGGGAAAGATCACATCCACTGTGTAGATCAAAATAAAAAAAAAATGCGTTACTCGTATGTGGCCATAAGAGAGCAAGAGCGTCTTCGAGCCGGAAAGCGCCGCGGCAGGAACTAGCAGACATGTAGATGAGCACACAAACGTTTTCTAACACAGCCACCGCAAAACTGCTGAAGACACTGTGGGAAACGAAACAAGCACTCAAAAAAGCAAGCGGGGCAATACGCGACGTGGCACAAGACAACGCCGTCCTTCAAGGCTGGCGCTGGCTCGGCGAGGACACACAAACACACACGACCGAGGCGCAAACACACCCAGATTCATGCGCGTAAACACCACCCGTCGTTTTCGTTTTCTTTTCTGTGAGTAGGCCCGCTGTGAAGGAAACAAAAAGGTCAAGGTAGAGATGGGCGAGAGAGTGTTGCGACGCGAAGCGGATGTACATTCGAGTGTGGAGGGGGAAGGGTATCGTGCTGCTCGAGGAAAGAGGCGGATGACTAGCCAAAAGAAACGAAGGAGCAGAAGGGCTTGTGTGTGTGTGTGTGGGAGGAAGGGAGGGGTGCTTGCACGGCAGGCAGAGGACGGGCCAGAGTACCCGAAAGTAAAAAAAAAAAACATAAAACAGATCAAGCACTCATAAAACTGCGATACACCGCGACCTAAGACACGCAGAGCTAAAAGAGGGAGAGGCGGTAGCCGCGCGAGCAAAACAGGCGCAGTTCCAAGGAAAAAAATCTACTCTTGATCTCCTTGTGCTCGTACACTACACCTGCGAAAGGGAGAGGGGAAGAGCTTGAAAATTCGAAGAGTAGCACAACGCAACAAGAGAAGACCCGAAACAGATGACCGGCATCTGGATAGCAGCAATAATGGCACACGTCGGCACAGAGAGAGAGATACGGCAATGCTGACTCGTGGTCGGAAGGACAACGACGTTCTCCATGGTCCAACCACACGCGTGCAGCGAAGTCACGACAAGAAGACTTTGAAGAGAAGTACAGGCTGGCCTCGTCTTTGTGACCTTACCACCCTGCCGCAGAGGCAAACCAAAAAAAAAAAAAGAGATGAGCGAAGGACCAGGAGTCACGGAGTATAGCGAGGCCCCCGTCAATGACAAACATGGAATAAATTCTGACAGGACTCCAAAAGCATAACAAAACTTTTTTTTGTAAACCAGCGAGCATACATGGAAACGATACCGATATATTCTCATGAGATAATCACAGAGCGCGCCGACGATAGGGAATACGTGCGCAGGCACAACACTGTACATGAATATGAGTAGAAAAGGAGAAAAGACTCACGCCTGGCCACATAGCGGAGCACAGAAGCGGTTCGTGTGTGTGTGTGTGTCTAGGGGAGAGAAAAACACAGACGGACAGAAAACATCTGAGAGTATTTCTGCATAGAAACAGCTGCAGGAGAAGAAGCACGCAAACTCAAAAACCAAAACCAAAAGCAGAAAACGTGGAAATATAAACTTCATCTTTAAGGCGTGCTTTCGTGAAAGCTGAACGGCGAACTCTCCCGTTCCCTGTCCCTCTCTCATCCTCTCTTGCTCTTCCCAGTGCCCTCGGATCTGCTTCCGCAGCCAGCAAACGAGTGTGAACCACTTCCTGCTGAAGAAAAGAAAGAGGGACACGCGTCTGAGGTCATCGTTGGCACATTCCGCCTGATAGCAGCTCCATATCAATCTTTCTCAAACAAGATAGGAACTATGTCATAGAGGAATATTGTGTGTGCAGCTGTGGTGTTCATGGTAGTGAGACTGGACGGGAGGGAGGGGGGTGCTTTCGTCAACTTGCGATGGGCTGATGGCGGAAAAGCAGCTGCACATGGGGATTCTCGTCCATGGCCGCGCCTCGCGCCGCCACAGATTTGCGGGGCTCCTGGCGGCTGACGCCGGCCACCCGTGGGCGTCCAATGAGCACCGAAAACCGTGGAAAGGCGGGCGCCCTGCGCGCGTGGGGATTCTGACTGCGGATGGCTCGATCACTCATGCTGCTGAGGGAGGGAGTGCAGGTGTCGGAGGAGTGCATCCATCGCCTCGAGGCGGCTGTCAGCCGATTCACGGACAGCCGCCCGCGCCCGCTGCCGGGAGACGAAGCGGGTGGGGCAGTGGGACGAGTGGCGGCGGGTCTGGGAGGATATGGATGACGCCGTCTCTGAGGAGACCCATCGCGGACCGACACACCCCACGGAGGAGGATCCGCGGCCGCTCTTCCGTCTCCCCTCCTCCGTGCTGGACCTGTGGAATGCACGCAAGGCATCTCTTCAGGGCAGACACAGCGTGTGCCGGCCCATTCTGGTAGCGGCATCGACGGCCGAGCGGACGGATGCAGCGCAGGCCGCGGCGCAAGCAACCGCGGCGCCTTCGGCTGCGTACGGCTCCCAGCTCCACTCCGTCGACACCGTGCGCCCTGGTGCCGTGGGGATGCCAACGCCGCCCAGTGATCCCTGGCCCGGAGAGCCCACTTTGGGCTGGGCAGGGAGGGACTGCCGCCCCCAGGCGCCATTTGCTGCAGCGCGACGTGGCGTGGGCCTCTGCTGAAGGCGCACCTTATCCAAATCGTCAGAACCACCCCGTGTTGCCCAGGCTGGTGCATGAAGCAGACCGTCGTCTCGTCGTCTTCTCGACGATCTACGGCGTCGCACTCAACGGGCGCGACATGAAATCACCAGAGAGCCGCGACACTGCGCTGGCCTTGAAGAGGGCCTTTGACTGCCTCCTCATTTGGAAGCTGGTTTCGCGCGGGCTTCCCGTCGGCAGCGCCCGTTCCAGGGGACGAGCGGGCCATGGGGCCTACGGACCTGATGGTTGAATGCGAGCAGGGACACGCCGTTCCGTCTACATTTCTTGTGCGCCGTGCGTGGCGACAGAACTGCATGCCTGGCTTTGTGAGTGCGGGAGGGTGTGCAGAGGGAAAGACGGGCGAGAGGTCGTTGCCACCCCACCCGAATCAGGGGCAGCTCAGCACGGTGCAGGGCGTGCAGCGAGGATCGACCGCCCACGTCCCCGAAGCCCCCTGGGAGTGAAGGAAAGGGGGAGGGGGGGGGGGCAGCCCCGCTGCTGGGCGTGATGGCACTGCTCGGCAAGCACTCCCTCTGCTTTGCGCCACTGGGCGGACCTCACGGACCGCCAGGCCGGCGAGCAGCTGGATGTGGCACGTGATGTAGGGACTGGCTTGCTGGCGTGTCGCCTCTGTCGCGGACGGGCCACTACCGCCGCCGCTACGTGCCAGCGGCGGAGCGGAGGCGCCGGGTGGGGAAGCTGTGGCAAGGGCTGCGCGCGTGGCCGAGCGAAGTGCCAGCCTCAGAAAGCCCTGCGATGGTGTCTGCAGAAGGCATCGCAGCGCACGGGGCGGCGCCCGTAATGAAACGCTACGATTGCGGCCGTAGCGCTGCCGGCTCCGTCGTCTGCGTTTTGTGAGAGAGACATGGGCTGATGGAGAGGCGACTTATCCTGTGGCCGCGAGCGGTGTGCCGGCGGCTCGCCGCGGAGGGATGCAGAGCTGACGCCGCGCTGGACGGCTGGCCGATGGCTGGCCGCGCTGCCCGTGTGCGCCGAGGGCGATGTCGGCAAACGGTGCCAGTGTGCCGCAGCGAGCACGCGACGGCGCAGCAGGCCGCCGACGACGACCGGTGCTGTCTGCGGCCTCTGCGCCGACGCGACATTGGGCGGATGGAAAGCCGCGTGCGTGAAGCGGGCCGACAGAGCACCGCTCGGTGCGCTGCGCACGGGAGGCGCCTTTTTATTCTTTCCTGTCTGCCGAAGCTGAGGTGCACCTTCACATGGGTAGCGCTTCCGCCATCGCTGCTTTCCGCAACCGCTACTCCAGCAGCCATGCACCCAACGCGTAACCGCGATGACTGCGCGACTCTGCTACCATGCTTGATCTACATCCCGCTGCATAAAGTCCAGCAAAAATCCCGCTGGACAGGTCGAGCCGTGATTCCGCATACCGGGCGCGAAGGGGGACCACTGGCGCCACGGGGAGGTGCGACAGGAAGCTGGAAGGACGGGTGGCTCCGCACTCTCGTCCGCACACACACACGGGCATACACACACGTCTCCGTGCCCTCGTGCAAAAGGGCCCGCGCTCCTCCAGCGGGTGTGGCTCATCGTGGCCAGCGGCCTGTTTGCACACGTCACCTCCCTCTCCCTCCCTCCCTTCCAGAAGTCCGATCGGCGTAGACGAATATGCTGCCTCGCTCATGGCCTCGGTCTAACTGTCTCTCTCACATGCACACATACACACACTGGCGAAGGAATAGAAGCATTCACACGCGTCCGAATCCCGACTGTTGCACCATCATCAACCCACGCGCACCCTGGAGAACAAACTCACGCACATGCCAGCTGTTGGAGACTCCTTCAAACACACAGACACACGAAAAACAAAGAAACAAAAAAAAAAACGCTGTCGAGAATTTCTCGTGCAGGCGCGCCGATTCCCTCGGTGACTGGGAAAGCTCATGGATGCAGAGCGGTGGCGAGGGACCGACGTGCTTCCATCTGCGTGGAGGAAGCCATAGCCGCTTGAGCGCGAGAAGAGAAGGAGGGTTTTGAGAAAGAACCAACTGCGGTGCGCAGGCAGCGCAAGCCACTCCCTCAACGGCATTCCTCCTTCCAGTCCTCCTCGCCCTCTCCGCATGCTCACACCAGCAACCAGAGACCAATCAACACGCTGTTTAGGACACGGCGCATGCCTCCACACCGACAGCAAAATCGGCGCCGCCGGCCCCTCGTCTCCGAAAGTCCTTGTCCTGGTCTTCTGGGAGAGGCGTCCGTGCCGCGCTGCCGCGTCTTCGCGCGCCGCATTCTCACATGGAGCCGACCGGCCGCTCCTCGCGGTACACCTTCAAGCTCAGCCGACATCGAGTAAAGAAATGGTGCTTGTTGCTCCACTCAAAGATGACTGCCCCGATCGAGGGGCAAATGTAGTGGCCCGCCTCATTCTGAACTCGTCGGCGCGGCACCAGCGACAGCATCGCGCCGTCGTTGCCGGCGGAGACGAAGACAGCCGAGAAGAACACGTCGCGCTTGTGCTTCACCGCGAATTCCCAAATGATTTCGCTCCCCGCGCCCATTCCAAAAGACAGCTTGCGCGACTCTCGCGCCTTGAGCACAAGCCTCTCGGCAGTGTAGTGGAGAGGGTGAAAGAAGAGCCCCTCCCCACCCAACCGCTGCGTTACCTGCTCGGTGCAAGTGTCGCCGCATTGCGTTGTAACGCTCGAGGGTGCGTCACCGAAGCTGCGGCTGAGCGTCGCGGAGTGGACGTCGTCCGGCGTTGCATCCATGGACGAAATGCAGCCGCCGGGACACTGGCACTTGCCCCCCAACTCCTGTGGTACCAGATCGCTGCGGATGCACTCGCACAACGTGGCAGCCGTGTTGCTCTTACTACAAAACGTCACCTTCTCCCGCGTCGCTCTCGAAAGTATGCCGCGCAGCATCAGGTACGATAAGCTCACAGCGTTCGTGCAGTTGGTAACATACACATGGTGCATCAGCTCCGGGAAGTCGCGCATGTTCATTCGAACAATTGAACGCACCATAAGCAGCAGCGGCTTGTACAGATATCGTCGAATCTGTAGCCCAGCACAGTCGACGACAACAGTACACGAGCCGACAAGTGGCCTTCTGCGAAGCATGGCACCGGTGGTGGTGGTTGGGCATGGCTCACCCTGCTGGCGTTGTGTACTCCCGAGCTGCGACTGCGGCAGCAGGTCATCGCGAATCTCGTCGCCCTCACGGTTTCGGCGGTTGCAGAAGCGGATCAGCTGCTCCAGCACTAGTAGAGCGTACGTGTTAAACAGCAACGCCAGTGCGCGCGGCTCGGCATCGATCGGGGTCAGCGCAAACAGCTCCTGCATCAGCTTCTTCGAGTGCATTCTGCCAAGGCGGCAGTACATGACAGGACGCCCCTCAAGGTCCCAGTAGTGGAATGCAAATGGCGCGTGCTTTGTAATGACTGCAACGATCGGCTCCAAGAGCCCGTGGAAATTGAGACAGTCGGCGTAAAGGGTGCTGGGTGTTGCCGTCAACGGCACTGCCACACCCGCCGCGTTGAGGAGTTTCTCCTCCTCTTCGATCTCCGGTGTCTCATAGTTCTGCTCGCGCGCGCCGCTGTTCCCGCAATCGCTGCCGCTGCACGTGGATAGGATGGAGTGGAAGCCGGTGTGCCTCCTTGTTTCGGATGTAACGGTCGACATGTTCCGCAGGTGCGAGGCTGACGCATTTGGCAGGCAGCCGGTGCCTTGATGACGGAGAAAAGGAATGAGGGAAATGAAGGAGCGCCACCTGGCTCCGCTGCTTTTTTTCTCATCGCTCCTGCGCCGGTGCTCCTTCGGCGAGAGGGAGTTCCTCTGCGACTCGGCGTCTCGCTTCCATTCTGCACTGCCATCCCCCTCAAGGGTCGCCTTCCAGTTTGCAGGACCGACGGGGGGTATCGGCGAGGAGGAGGCCACTTGAGGCGCGCTCATGGCGGGTCGTGAAGATAGGCAGTCGCTGCTGTCTGGGCTTGGCTGCCTTGAGTCGGCCGCCACGTCAGTCGTCATGAAACTGGTGTAGGGATCCTCGTAATGCGCGTTGCAGTGGTCCAACTGCTCATGCTCCAGTCGAAGTCGACCCTCGGCGTCCAGGTAGCGCTTGCCGGAGATGTTGCTAATAAAAGGGAGCCGTAGCTTATAGCATACCGTCTGCTCATTAAATCCGCTCATGGGAATAATACACGGAAACAGCGCCATATTGTTGAGGTTCTGCTTCCTGCGCCGCTCGGCGGACCGCATCATTTGCTCGAGAGCCCGTGGTATGTTCATCCCATTAGCCTTGAGGAACCGGTACACAATATAACGCGCCTCGCCGGGCGTCAGGCCATAGGAAAAGTCGGCGAGGTATTCCATGGCAGCTGCGCTGTCCGCGGCCGCGTCCATGGAGGTCGTCGACGTGGTGCCATCCACCGTAGCCTTCTTCAAGAGTTGCTGGAGGGTCTTGATCGCATCCGTTACCTGATGCTCATCCTTGTGATCGAGGTCGATACTGTCTGTGGCGGACGAGAGCAGGTCGCTATCCTTGTAGGAGGTGTCGAATCGCTCGACCTTCAGCGACTGTGTGCCGTTCATCTGTGAGCGAAGTAGAGCAACAAACAAATGCTAACACACCCGATGGGAATAGGAAGGCGGTGCTTCTTTTTAAAGAGGCTGGCACACCCTCCCTCGTCCATACACACAGACACACCAGAGCCACCACTGTGCAATACGCCAGTTGGTAGCAGCAGCACTAACGTGCCGGTGGCGCGGAGAAGAATAGCACTACGAAATGAAAAGAAAATAAGCGCGCACACGCGCGCCTGTGCGCACAAGCGAGACGAGACCACGTAGCGACAGAGAAGGACAGGGAGCGCCGCACCGGTTGTAGTAGTGACGGAGAGGGATTGCGCGACGCAAATATGGGTGGCAAGCGCGAAGGCTAACCAAGTTGATGAGAAAGGCGAAAGAGATGAGGAGAGGATATGTGTGCGGGTTGAAGGAATGTTGTGGCGTCGTCCCGCACGTACGAGAAATGGAAAAGGGCGAGCGGAACGAAAAAAAAGCGAAGAGGAAGGGCAGACACCACCCGAAGAGCCGATAGATGCGATGAGAAAGCACAAGTAGTGCCGTCTCTTTTTTTTTTCTTTTCACAAGCCAACATCTCTTCTTTTTTTTACCCCTCCTCTCCGTGAGGAAAACAGAAGGCCTGTCGATTACCTTGTGACTTGGTGGGAAGACTGTATGTCGCGTTGCGCCGCTCTCGCATTCAGCAGCCGCCACTCCATACATGCGAGGTAACGCACACACACACACATATAGACGCAGAGATATATTCGTCGAAAAGCACATTTTGCGCGAAGCACATGCATGCACACAGGCCTACGTGGGCCCGTGTGCGCAAACATTCACATCATTCAAAGGAGGCGCCCGCACGATACCACGCCCGCCCACCAAAATGAGAGAGCGAGACGGACAACCACGCGCACAAAAAACGTCTATCATCTCCTCCCCCCCCCC
>NC_018259.1:495549-496699 GCF_000227135.1 Leishmania donovani | reverse complement strand
ATGCTGATCGCACGAGCGAGGGGGCGGGCTTGAGGGAAGTGCAGAAACACACACAAAAAATGAAGTCGATACGCACATCTTTTGACACGCCCACCTACCCCCCCTCCGCCCCGCCTCCCCAAAAAGGAGGAGGAGCAGTGGTAGTCATACAAAAAACAAGTAAAGGAATGTGGAAAGGAAAGGAAGCCAAGGAGACATAAAGGAGGAGAGTCGAACAAAGAAACGAAATCGGAGCCAAGAGAAGGAAAGAGAGGGGGAGCGAGAGGGAGGAGGAGGAGGACGTATAGACAGAGACGAGAGAAGGGGAAGGAAAAGACTCAACAACTGTGAAGTCATGTATGCGAGCTTAGTATGGAAACGGTGAAGTGCTGCAAAGGACGAACAGGTATCAAGAGAAAGAGATGCCCTTCGTTTGCGACACCACCGCATCGCCAAGCACTCTTGTCATCATGCCCCAGATGTTCGGCGCGGGCGGATGCAAGTATGCACGCCGGCACAGAGCTCAAGAGCAGGCCGGAAAAAAAAAGAATGATGAGGATAAATGGGTATGCACAGTATGGAGACATGGAGAGACGTGGATGGGGACGGAAGCAGTTCACAACGCAAAAAAAAAAGAAACGAATACATAATAATAAAGAATACAGGGCATTCGCCAACACGCACACATACTGGCACGAGTAGGGATCAACGATGGTACGCATGGCCACGCACACACGCACACACACAAAAGAAAGGGGTTGCATAAACACATGAGCAGCACAAGACAAAGCAAACAAAAAAAGGCATTATACACACAGAACGGCCCACGGGCACAGGGAAGTACATATCACTTCCTCAACGTGTCATTCCTCCACGAGAAATTTGAACAGCCCTGCCGTCGAATCGGGGCCATGCGTCTAGCAAGAGGTTCTCGTCCCTTCTTCGCACACGTGAAGCGCCTCGGGCGTCAGACGGAGACGTGGGCGCATCGCACGCCTTCACCCAAGCCAGTCGCGTCCAGGGTGCTGCTCGAGGGCGAAAAGCATCGGCGTCTGCCATGCGGGGAATAGGGGCTGGGCAGAGGCGCGTGCCGGATGAGCTCCAGGAGGCACTTCGCCAGCTGCAGGTCAGGGCTCTCGGAGAGAGCCTGCACACCATCCTGGGATGCCAT
>NC_018259.1:462099-495486 GCF_000227135.1 Leishmania donovani | reverse complement strand
CCCTGCCCCCCCCCCCTCCCATCCAAGTTGCTTCAAGCCGCTGCGTTCCGTAATGCAGCTGAGAAAGTAACGAGCAAAAAAAAAAGACATTGCAAGCTGCACGGAACACAGCACACAAAAACCCCAAACCCCCGCCGAAAAAAAAAATACTGCCACACCTCATATCATACATGCTCATCCTTGTGCACAGAACGAGAAGGGCGTTTGCAGAAAAGACGGCATACAAGCACACACATACACACATAAAACAAGACAACGGGAAGACTCACACGCGCACACGGACACATGCGCACCTAATGTATCCCAAGCCGAGTTCCTCACCGGTTCATGACAAAACGACTTTTCATCGTGTGCGTGTGTTCCCACGTGCTCGCAGCGAAAGAAGAAAAAAAAATACGCTGCAACAGAAATGAAGAGATAATGGTGAAGACGTAAGGCGAATGAGGAGGAGAGGGACGCGTGCAGGAAAGATAAGGTATTTTTGTGTGCACGCGTGCAAGACGGGGGCTAGCGTATAAGGAAGTGCAGCACAGCGAAAACGGTCGAGCCTGCAAAACTGAAGGAGGAGACACAATTAAACGAAGGGGAAGCTAGGTAGGACGCCGCATCGCACTCCATGGTCAACCAGTGGAAAAAGGCCGCCGTGGCATGAGCGAGGCTCGTTTGTCTCGGCGTACACCTCCGTTTCCAACCCTTGACCGAAAGCGTGTCGTGTGAAAGGGTGCGGAGGTGTAGCTGCCCTCCGCCAGGGTGGCGCTGAGAGTGTCAAACGAAATATGCACCCCCTCCACGCACACCCACATCTCACACGCAGACACCACACGGGGAGAGACCCGCAAAAGAGCTCAGCAGCGACAGAGAAGAGGAAATACACACCTTGCATCGCTTACTGGACTGCTTTACTCATCGGGCGACTCCATAATCGCTTCCGACTTGTAGACGCGCATCTGAATGCCCTTGTCGCTCACGATCGACTTCGAGTTGTCCCAGACAAGCTGCAGAATGCCGTCCTCCGGGGCCATGTAGCTGTCTGCACCGTCCTTCAGTTTCTCCTGCTTCACCACCGGGTTCTCGGTCGTTGTGCGCTTTACCGACTTGTCGATGCGCACCCTCACCCTTCCGCCCTTCGACTGCGCCGTCACGCCTTGCTGCTTCGGGTAGAACATAACTGAGAAGCGCACATCGGTGCCCTTCGTCGTCGAGAACTCCCAAATCACCTCCTCTCCCTGCTGCAGCTCAAACACTCTCTCGTGCTTCTTGCCAGGGCCCACGATGATGTTCTCCGTGGTGACGTCACCCTCATCGTCAGCCTCCTCGGTCTTGAAGGCGGTGTTCGGGTTGTACGAGGCAATGCAACCGCCCTCACATTGGCAGTGGCCGCCAAGAAAGGCCGGCACACGCTCCAGGCCGACGACGCTGTCGAGCGCCGCCGTCGTGTTCTCTGGCGACACAAACGTGATCTTCTGCTGCACACCCTCGCCTATGGCGGATTTCAGGAGTCTGTAGGCAAACTTTACCATGGGCGGGCAGTTCACGACAACGATGCGGTGGATGCAGTCGGCGAACACGCAATGCATCTGCTGCAGCGTCGCCTTCGTCTTTTCCAGCAGTTGCCTGTCGATAATCTTATAGCTTAACCCTTTGCAGTCCACGACGATGGTGCAGAAGTTGCGGCGCGGTGCGCCCATGTCGATCCCGGGTTGCGGGTGGGCTGTAAGAACGGCGTCCTGGTACCTGCAGAGTGTCCAGCCCGTCTCGATGATGCCGCCCCCAAATAGCTGAAAGAACTCTTCGATCGTGGTGCCAACCGGGACATGCGGCTTCAGTTTCCGGAGGACCGAGTGCGTATCCATGCGCCCTACGAGCCAGTAGAGCACCGGCAGGCCACGACGGTCCCAGTAGTGAAACCCGCCATGCACCAGTGGCGACATCGTCTGCATGCATCGGTAGAGCGGCGTGTTCGTTGTTCCGAAGGGCTGCTTTGTCCAGGCCGCCACGTTGGCCTGGTCGTAGCCACGAATCGAAAAGGCAGACGGCAAGAGCCAGTCATTGCCGGTGCGGAATTTCTCGAAGAAGAGGCATGCATCGTTCGCCATCTTCACCGCTTTCTCCACGTTCCAGTGTCGCGCGACAAGGAAGGCGTATGCCATAAGACGAAGGTCATTCTGCGGGGTAGGCAAGTCCGCTGTGCCGCGATCCAAGGCGCGCTGGAAGAGCAGCGGAAACGTTGACTTGTGCTGCGCCCTCAGCGCCTCCAAAACTTGCGTGATGCGCTCCTCTGACGTGGCCGTGATGGGCTGGAAAAGCGGCAAGGGTTCAAGGGCAAACGTGGACATGGTGCCCTGACTGGATTGCAAGGCGGGAGGTCAACAAAGTCGATGGGAAGAGAAAAGGCGAAACCCGCGGCTGCGCTTCTACCTCGCCGATGTCTGTGGCTTTATGCGTCTGTTTTTTTTTTTCGAGGCAGGAATGAAAGTGGTGGTGATGTATGCGTGATTCGACAGCTGCTGTGACGACAACACCAGGCAAACTCGAGCACACACACACACACATACGCCTTGAACTACGGTTAGAGTACACACACGCAAAAAAAAAAAACAGACTGAACAGGACAACGAGAAAAAGACGGTGATCTAGGATCGAGGCAATCTGATGGGCCGACGATCGAGCGCGGAGAAGCGAGAACATGTGCGGCACAGTTTGCCGTTGGCGTCGAAAAGTCGTGTGCGTGGGATGCAATAGGCACATGAAATAATGGGGATAGAGAGGGGGAAGGAAGGAGAAGTGGAGACAGTATAAACGGGATTGATGAACAGGAGCGAAACGCAGAAACACTTCTGCAGACACACACACACACACACTATTCTGTGCGCAGAAGGCTCTTTGACTGTAACGCTCGCCGTGGCAGAGCGAGCGAGCGAGCGAAACATCACTCCTTCTCCTTTTCGTGATTTCATGCGGGGAGAGAGCAGCGAACGAGCTGCAAAACGAGCCAAAGGGAAACGTGAGGAAAGCGGTAGCTTCATCTCTCCCTAATCAAGAGCGCGGTGCGTTGCCGAACGCGAGGGTGCAACGAGATGGTGAAACTTGAATACAGGTACACGATGTATGTGGCCGATCAAACAGTCGCGCAGGCCCGAAAAAGAAAACAAAACCTTTTGCTACGGGACGAAAACGCGCACACAGGAAGCCCAAACCACCGTTGGATAGCGACGAGCACAGACACATACGCGACGCGCAACAAAAACAAAAAAGCACACAAGACAAAAAAAAACAGCCGTTGCCGTTCAAGGTTGGGGGGTTGGGGGAAGCGGGGAGGGGGGGCATATCAGCTTGTCTTCTGGTAGACGAGAAAGTACATGGTCTCCTTCTCCATGTTCTTTGCTGGACACACAGAAATGTTGGCGTCATTGCAGAGAATCACTGTCGCCGCGTCAGGCGGCAAACGCAGGATTGCAGTGTCCTTGTTGCCCGGCTCACTCGACTGCACCTTCAGGACGGCTGGGGTCGCGGCATGGTGCACTAAGTAGGTGACATAGTGCCCCCGACTAACGGCGTCACCGCGATGGCACACAACCGACAGGAGACGGTACGCTCGCTCGGTGTTGCCAAGTGTCTCATCAGCGCAGATGGTACGAGGAATCAGCAAGGTGCGCTTGATACGCACAACGTTGTCGAGCTTCACGAGCTCGCCCTCGCGCGTCACGGCCCAGCGGCGCAGCTGCAGAAAGAGAACGGAGGGCAGACGGCCGAGGCGGAGAGTCTTCTTGAGTTTTTTCTCATGCTCGCTGTCATAGATCCGCTCTGTCATGAAGGTGCGCTCGAGAGCTTGCTCAACGGTACACTCCGGCGCAAAGCCAACGTCGACGGGGAGACAGTAGTACCTCTCGATGAGCACTGACACGCGGTCGCGCTGGCGCTGCTTCCCCTGCAAGTGGCTCTCCAGCGTTCCACCAAAGATACTTGCCAGCAGTTTCGACTGCCCTTGCACATCCTCGTGCTCCCGCACCGCCAGCTTCTCCTTTCCCTTCACAAACGTCCAGCCCTTCTTGTGGAAGGTCGAGGCGGTCGCGTCGTCCGGAGCATCGGCGCGGCCACCACCACCACCACCACCGCCACTGGCGGTGGTGGTGGTGGCAGCAGGGGCAATCAACCCCATTTCGCTCTCCGTCGCCGCTTCAGACGCGTCGGCCTGCTGAAAAGCTTCCTCGAGACCCACCAGCTCTTCATGCACACGCTCTAGCAACTTCTGCAGAAACTCCTGCGCGTCCTCCTGCACAGAGCCGTCAAGGATCCGCTGCGAGGCGGGCACCACGGCCGACCGAGGAGCGCCGCTGTTACTGTTGTTGGCACCAGCAGGCAAGCGCGGCATCAACGTTGGGGCTATCATCGCTAGCCGCGTGAAACCGGGCTTCCAGTACTGAAGTGTCCACTTTCCAAGGGTCGCCAGCGTGGGGCACAGCTGGCGTGCCTGCGCATCACAGCTGACGGAGACGGTCAGTTGCGCAAAGGAGGGAATGAACATGAGTGCCTGCAGCATCGAATTCATGAAGCAGAAGTTGCTGTTGTTCATTATCCCACGCGGGTACGGCAATTCGCTGAAGGATTGCTGAAGCGTGAAGGGGCGTCCCTTTTCCTCCCGCCTTCGCGGTCGACCAGCACCGCCCCTGACACTACTGCCGTGGAGGCCGCATTCACTCAGTCGAACTTGGTCGTACAGCTCTCGCAGCGGCGCGCAGTCGGTGTACACGTTAGGCTGGCGTGGTGGCTGAAACGGCGACGGCGACGCAGCAGCCTGCATAGCTGTGACGCCACATCCATTGGAAGAGGCAAGCGTCGTTGCTCCCTTGGCGCTGGCACCATTTTCGCTTACACCCTCCTGTTTTTTGTGTCGTGGTCGGTTTGGTTTCTTCTGCGCCACCTGTGACCCCGGTGGCCCACCCATCGGTGCTGGGCTACACCAGAAGCGAGGATTCTGCGTACCGGCAGAGGAAGAGAGAGAGACACAAGAGGGCGGCGGTTGACCGCCAAGCGCCCAGTGCGCCCGTGTCCGCCCTGCTACACTACAAAAGACTGTTTACGGCGCACTTGTCTGGCTGCGCGCCTCTTGAGCCCTATCTTGTTTCTTTTTGTTTTCTTTTGTGTGTGAGGACCTTTATGTACGAGTGCTGCCGCCCACCGCACATAACCAGTGTAGCAGGCTCACATCGGCATCGGCACAAGTGTTTCGTGCGCCCAGACACACACAGAGCCGCGCGCGCACAAGCACACCGTCCACCGCCGGCCAGAGAAGCCAGCAATCACACCACACAAGAAAAGGGAAGGAAGGTGCCTTGGAAATGCATGGCCGCTAGAACGGAAATGGCGGATTCACATCTGTGACAAGAAGGGCATGCACGTCCTCCTTGTAGCAATTGAATGGGGGGGGGGGCGACTTCACGTCGTCGTTTCAGCACAGCTGCGGAGCTTCGTTCAGCAAAGGAGGCCGCACATGACCGCAGAGCGGATTCCGCGCACCGTCTTTATGAGCCCCTTGCCTGTCTTCGATGTCAGCGCATTTGCGTGCGTTTTTTTTTTCGGCAGGGGCAGAGAGAGGGTGCCCGACGTCGATCCACACCCGTCAAGGGCTACTGCCGCGAAGCAGCAGTAACAGGCAACACGGATGCAGAGCCGGCGGTGAACTCTCTGTCTCTGAGCCGTCACCTCCTTCATTTCGGATGTGCCGTTCACTTTCTCGACTTAATCGAAAGAGCGAGAGGGATGACGCCGTGCACGCTCGTTCCGGATCCAGCACAGGCACGCCCGAAGAGAGATACATCACGTCACCGATGGGAGGGTCCGAGGGCGTGAAAACGCCGGTTGAACGGCGCAGAGAACGTATAAAAGGCCATAACGAGCAAGAGCCGAACACACACACACACATATATATATAAATAAACATACAAATGTCGGCATCCGCAAAGACAACTGCAGACGCCCCCATCAGGCACAAGGACCCATCGCCGTCTTTCATTCCTCTATTACCGAATCCCAAAAGCGTGCGTCCTGCCGCAGATGCTGGCGAGGAGGTTTCGGGAGGAGGTAGAGAGGGAAGGTGAGTGGGGTTGGATATAGGGCACTCGATTCCACACTGCTAGGCGTCCGAAATGGCACCGCGAGGACTGTCGTCGTGGGGGGGAGGGGGAGGGCGGTAGTCACTGCATTCCTACCCAGAGTGCGTTCAAGCCCCTGCCCCTTCTGTTGCGGAGCCGAGCTTCTGGCCAGACTGCACCATGCTTATCAGCGTTCCAATGTGCTTTTTCAAGTTCGCGGTACTGGAGGAGAGCTCGAGATTGTTACTAGCCACCTTCTTTGTCTTCACGTTCAGCACCTTTGCCAGCACCGCCTCCGTCACCTCCTCCCAGCCTCCGTCGTTGTCATCGGCGACGGAGCAGCGGAACAGCGTCGACAGGGTCTCCGCATCTTGAGGGGCAAGCAGTGGAGATTTGATCTTCAGACAGAACCAGAAAAGCTGCGCGCAGCAATTCAGCATGGCCGAGGCCTGCCGCATCCGCGTCTTTGCTCGCGTCACTGCGTCTGCCCTCTCCCGGAGCAGCTTGTAGCCTTCTTGAAAGAGCACGCCCAACGCCGTCGCGTCAGCTGGGCTGCGGTCGCGGAAGCGCGCCAGCAGCCGCTTCTCCACGGCGCGGAAAAGCGCGGCAGCGTCGTCGAGCGCCGCCGAGGCGGCCACCATTTCGCGCCGAATCGCCCAGTGCGTGTCCACCACCGCGAGAAAGTCAGGCACTGGAAGATCATCTGCGACCTCGAGTTTCAATGCCGCGGCGCCACCGCAGCAGAGTCGTAGGCGTCGCGTGAGCTCCGCGGCAAGCAGCCACAACCCCTCCATCGTGGATCCCTGCAGCTTAAAGCGCGCCGCATTCTTGGACACGAGCACCGTTGCATCCGCACCGTTCAGGTAGTGCAGCGAGAGGACGTTCCCCGTCACATGTCCGAGAGGAGCCATGTCCGCAAACACGTCGATGAGCGACGGCGGCTGGCTCTGGTCGGTATTGAGCTGCAGCGAAAACGCCGTGTTCTTGGCGGGGGCGACGGGGCGAGCCACCAGTGGGAACGGCGCCAGTGCCACGTGCTGCACCGTCTCGTACTCGCGTCGTTGACCGCGGTACACCGCTACCACCACCACATCTAGCGATGAGGGAATGATCAGGTCCCTGTCCTGAATGGCGTGGACCGTGAAGGTGCGCTGGACACTGCTCTCTGGCGTAATCTGCTCGATGACGCACTGACACGGCGTCGCCAACAGTGGCGGTACGGCCTGCAGCACGAGAGAGACCGCCTCGACGTGATTATGGAGCGTCTGCAGCGTGACGGTGAGCTCGGCGCTGTTGTCAGTCGTTCTGATGCTCGAAAATGCGCTTGTGATGAACAGTGAAGCCGCGGCAGCGGCAGTGCTGTGACTCGGCGCTGCTGCCGTCTGGATGCCTGACGACGCTGCCCCCTCCTCCGCTTTGCCGGCACCACGTTTCTTATTGCTTTTTCCACCCATGAACGACAGCGGCTTGCCTGGGATGGCGAGCGGGTCATCCTCGTCGCCGTCCTCGGTAGCACTCGCAGCATCGCCCAAGCACCCATGAATGAGCTGCTCATACTGCTTCAGGTCGTTCACGATCTCTGTGTAGGGGATGGACTTCGTCTCCAGCGACTCCGGTAGCTGATCAACGGGGTCGGTGCCAAGGTAGTTGATGCTAAGGGAGCTGTCGGAGGCAAGATTCACAATCATGCCTTCAACGCCGCACAGCGTGGCGACCGTGAGCTGCAGCGGCGCGGCGCCACTGGAGACAGCGGCGCTCCACTGCAGCTCCGTGTCCGAGTAAACTTGCACAAGACCGTTGAAGGTCCCGACGAGTAGGTTGTCGTACTGGATGCCAGGCAGCGGGTATACGCACAGGGCCGACGCCTCCACGTCCAGTCGACGGATCATGCGCGGCTCGCCGCTCTCGCTCAGCACGTACAGGGCCGAGGTGCAAAGCACCACCACATCTGCCTCCTCACGCGTCAAGCCACGCGTAAGACGGCATACCGCGATGTCGACCGCGTCCTCGCCCAGATTGAACGTCCACAGTGGACAAAGGCTGGAGAAGCGACTCGCGGCCACGGCGCCGGCCGTCGTTGCTGCCACATCTTCCGCGGTACTGTTCAAGACCAGAGAGCTGAAGCTGTAGCTTAGCAGAAACATGGAGGTGTTGCACGTCAGCAAGGCATCGCGGTGCATGCTGTATTGCATCGGGCCGGGAATAAGAAATTGATTCTGCGGCAAAAAGGTGCGATATAGCACGCCGCCGTAGTCCAGAATCGTCAGCGAGCCATCCATCGACTGAACACAGACCATCTTGTAGTCGCTGTTGCCGAAGCAGCCACACGCGAAGTTGTAGGCAGTGGACAGGAGGCGAGCCTCGCTCTGAACCGTTAGGGTGTAGAAGGCGCCGAGCTCCTTGAGCGACGAGAAGGTGTCCGGCACATTCGAGCTGCTGCCGTGCGCATAGCGGTGACGCAGCTGCGCGTCCGGGGTGGACGATGACGTCACCTCCGCAGCGAGCTCGTTGCCGGCGGTGCCGCTGCTCGTCGGGTTCGGCGCGTTCATCGCATTCGCGTTGTCGCTGCCGTGCGCAGCAATCTCGAGGAACATGAGCGTGCGCGGAAAGAGCACCGCCAGAATGTTGGGCGGCACGCCAGACTTGAAGGGGCGGAAAGGGCCGCAATCCAGCTGCAGGATAGGCTCATCGTACTTCTTTTCAAGCAGCACATCGCCGGGCAGCATTGGACCCTGGGTGGCACTCGGGTTCAGAATGCGCAGCATGCCTTGATAGGATCCCAGCACAATCTTGTCGAAGAGATTGCTGACATCTGGGTCGGCGAGGACCACGGCGGAGGGGCTGAACTCCTCCCCCGGAAAAGAGGTGGACCAGAAGTCGCGCAGCTGAAACAGTGAGCCCATCTTCTCGACCAAGCGCACAGCGACCCACTAGAACAGGCGAGCAGAGGTGTGAAATAGCAGAAGCAACAACAGCAATAAAAGAATGCAGTCTTTCGCGGTGCTGCTGCGTGTGCTGCTTATCGTACCCGTGCGGGTGTTTTAGGCTGGGCCATAGACGTACACATGCACAGAGAGAGAGAGAGACTGAGGGCCACCACTTCGTCACCGTGGCTTCTTCCTACCATACTCTTGTTTTGATCGTGTGTGTGTGTGTGTGCACCGATGGATGATGGCTGCCGGCTTTGACGAGTGCACGCATGCGCTGCTTGCAGGGCGAAGAGAGGAAGCGTGAAATGATACGAGGGCGCAGCAGTAACTTTATATATACATATACATACGTGTAGATCACCATATCGTGATGAGATGACGGTGACCCGAATACGCGATCACGTGGGGTAGGTGGGTGACTTTCGATGCTGCGGTACACCTCTCCTTCTCTTTCGCTATCGTCTGCCGCTTCCCGGAGGGGGCACACGGCAGGGGGCTGTTCATCTGCGAGCACAGGCAGCCAGCTTCTACTACACCGGAGGCGGCGCAGCCCGCCTGCATCATCACGATCAACAGTTGTGGCGCTTCTTCTTTTTCTCTCGTGGCACTTGAGGAGGAGGAGTGTGTGCCTCTTTACCTCTCCGGTGCCTTTCCGTTTGTCGTTTTCTCAATAAACTATTCGGATGCGTGTCACACGGACGAGGGCAACGGCGGCTTTCGCGACAGCAACGGGGAAGGGGCTGCCGTGGTTCGCACAGAGAGGAGAACTCGCTGCCCACAGGTACACAGGGAGAGAGATGCCAAGTGGAGATGAAGCGCATCGAGCCGGCCATGCACGCATACACATACACCGAGTTGGAGGTAGAGGGACGCGCACACAACGCCTGGTGCGCGCACAACCCTCCATTCACGTGCAACATGATATAAGCAAGCACCGCGTCGCTGTAGAGCCCGCGCTCTGCTGCAAACTAAGCCGCCGCCGGAGGGAGACGACCGCAGCGCGGCGCAGAGACGGGGAGGAGAGACACACGCATACACATGAGAACACTACGTGTGCATGCACATATATGTATGCCCGTTCCACCCCAACAAGCAACACGCGGTCAAACTTCTAGTCCCTTTTCATGACTCGCGGGGCGCGTTAGAAGTACTCGTTATCCCAGGCCCATTCGTCCTTCGTCGACTGCGGTGCAGGAGGGGAAGCACTCACACCACCACCAGCACCACCTCCACCGAGCGGGTTCACGGGGCGGCTCGATGTCGGTTGTGTTTGCGGAAGTGCGGTACTGGGGCTGGCTCGAGTGGGTGAGCCCCAACCAGATGAGAAAGAGGCGGTCACGCTCTCCGCTGGCGAGCTCGCGGACACGCTCTGCCACAGCACTCGCCCTTGGCATACTGGCGATGACTCTGGTGACGCGGGACCGACCGGCTTCGCTTGCACCGCGACGCGAGAGCCTTGCCCGTCACCGCTGCTGCCTTCAATGTGGCCGTACCGAGTCTGGCCAGCGGCACGGTTGTCTACGCCGCTCTCCGTCTGCGCCTGGCGCGCGTTTTGGAGCATGCGGTCAAGGCCGTCGTCTTTGTCGCGGCCGCCGCCTTCCGCTATTCGCTGCTGCAGGTCCGCGGCGTAGGTAGACACTGTGGCTGACACGCCCGCCCACTTCTGCGCCAAGCTGCTGCGCATCCCCTCCACGTCGGCGCTCTGAACTGCTTTTGTGGCGTGCTGCGCTAGTTCGGCTGTCTTCTGCGACACGGCGCTCCATCCGCTGTAGAGCGCAGAGTACCACTCACTGTCGCCGCCGCTGCTGCCTGACATCACGTGCGGCTGCCCGTTCGAGCCAACACCGGCGAAGCGGTTCGGGTCCGTCTGCGGGTACGATGACGTTGGGGACGGCCCTGCGAGGCTCGCCGCGGCTTTCAGCCGCGTGTACCAAGCTGGCGGCTGCCAGGACGCCTCGTTGAAGGGCTTGCCAAGCGCCTCGGACTCGAGCATGTCTGCGTAGCGGAGAGCTGGGAGAGACTCGTAGCGGGCTTTCAAGGGGGTCTTGGGGACTTTGTGCGCCTCAAAGTACAGCCGCGCGCGGCGGTTGCCGCCCAGCTCCATCTGACGCAGCTTTTCCGGCTTCCACTTTACCCAGCCGTCCATAGTGGAGCTGCGGACAAACGAGAGATGCACACCGAGGCCGCGGTGCTGCCCGCTGCAGTTTAGGCAAATGAAGGTGCCGTGCATGACATCGCACCACTGCGGGGAGGGGGCGCCGCACTCGAAGCACTGGTTGCACTCAGGGTCCTTGGCGAGGATGGCAACAAATGCCCGCTCATCCTCGGGGCTGACGTAGTTGCGGCCAGCCATGGGCACAAGAGCAGCAGAAAGGAGATGCGTACGCTCCGCGACGCAGGGTGGGTGCGCGCCAACGATGGGGGAGGAGCAGCCTGGAAGGGTGAACGCGTAGAGATATTCGACGTGCCCGCATGCGACGTCGTGTAAGTTTGTGAGAGTAGCGAGGCAAAGCTGTCACCTGCCACACAACGGACGTACGCAATAGGTCGAAGATGATGCGCAGAGAGCCGCCGACGCCGTGAACAAAAAAGGGCAAGGGAGAAAAGATGATAAAGACAGCAAACCATAGCAAGTGACTCCTAATGAATGGCAGTGGATGATGACTAGCGAGCGAGGAAATGAGTTACAGGGCGAGGGCAATCATTCGCTTTCCTTTTTTTTTTTGATACGCCCACGCAAGACTTTGCCGAATGCGATGAGTAGCGGATACGGCGAAGGGCGAGAGGAAGGAGAACGGGGAGTGAGCTAAGCTCCATGTGCTGCAGAGCAGGAGGAAAAAAGGCAACGGAGGGAGAGAAGTGTACAGTGTTTTGGAAGCATCGCGCAAAAGGATGCGTACCGTGCGAACACAGAACCCGACGGTGATGATAGACGAAAGGAGACATCTTACTGGAGTAGCGGGCGCGCAGCCGGCAATGGATGCGAGGACATCTCTCTGTCCAATGCGCGGGGTAGGAGGTCTACTTGCAAGGGCGTTGGAGCCTGAAGGCGACCGCTGAACTTCCTCACATCCGCACTCGGCAGCTGAACCGTGTCCCTCCCTGTTTTCACTCACCGCGAGCAAGTAAGCTCATCGATGTCACGCATTCGTTGCTTCACTCGTTTTTTGTTTGCCAGTTTTTTTGTGCTCCACTCATGCCGCCGCATTTGCAGTGCGAGGCGGTGGCAGTTAGCAGAGGCGTGCGCGCCCGCATGCGCCGATAAAAAAAGGAGGCGTTCATCATGACACACTACAGCGCCACAACCACTGATGGGTGCCACAAATGCGGCACACGTGCGCCATTAATATATACATCGGTTTGGTCGTGAGATGCGACGCAGAGCCCGGACTGTCAATGCAGCGCAAGATCGTGGATCGATGTTTGTGGCGA
Source organism: Leishmania donovani (assembly GCF_000227135.1). Taxonomy (NCBI): domain Eukaryota; phylum Euglenozoa; class Kinetoplastea; order Trypanosomatida; family Trypanosomatidae; genus Leishmania; species Leishmania donovani. The sequence goes on along the minus strand of NC_018259.1, from coordinate 483,032 downwards.
AGCTAACGGCTGAAGAGCACGATTGAATATTTGAGATGCTCTATGCTTCCCTCCCTGTGTGTGTGTGTGTAGGAGGCGGTTGTAATCCGAGTGAAAACTGCAGAAGCGGGCCTTGACCCGTCGCATAGATGGACAACGCACGCGCACTGCCCCATCAGAGTTTCTCGTCCTTCTGCATGAGCTGCAGCTGCTCGGCCGTGGCCTCGCGCAGTTTTCGATTCGGTTGCAGTTTGCCCTTGGCCTGCCTCCATTCCTTTCGCAGCTTCGTCAGCCTCTCCTTGTCACCCGGGCTACTAGACACCCGCGGGTCTTCCTCGCCCTTCCCGACTCCCGGAGACGATCGAGCACTGCCGCTGTCTCCCGCGCCGCGCTGGAAGGGCGAGCCCCCTACCAGGCCCAGTCGTTTGCTTACAGTCGTCTCTCGCACCTCCAAATCACCGATACGCGCCTCGTAGACCTGGCGCAGAAAGCCGACTTTCGAGGTAAAGTCCTCCTGCATCTTGGCGATCTGCTTCTGCTGGCGCTGGAGCTGCACCGCCTGGCGAGCCATTACAGCCTCGGAGGAGGCGTTCTCGGCACGAGAGCCGCCACGCGCCTCTGAGGGCGTACTCGGGCTGCCCAGCTTGGAGAACAAGGACGAGAACGAGTTGGCCTCCTGTGCCGTGAAGCTCTCGTTACCGGTGCAGACAGACGCGGAGCTCGGTGCGCCGCGGGTGCCACCAGGCCGGCCACCAGTGGGTTGCAAGGCCGTCTCCATGTTGTACTCTTGCTGCTCCAGCAGTGCCGCACGTCCGGTAAGGCCGCCCGCGATCTCCAGGGCGTCGGCGCGCGGCGTCGTCGACGCTGACAGCGTCAGCATCTTCAGGAACGCGCCCATCTCGTCGTCAAGCACCAACGCGCCCTGCAGTTCATCCATGTCGTCATCGATATCGTGCATCAGGTCGAGAAAAGCCGAGACGGTGTCGAACGGCAGCACATCGGGGTCATCGCTCCGTGCGCTCGTGGGAGCGCTGACGGGCACTGGCATGCCGGTCGTGCTGCTTGACCCTCGCGCGCTCGCCAACTTGGAGCCGCCGCCGCTCGGCGGAGCTGAGGTGCGAAGTGGTGGAGGAGTGACGCCAGAGTGGGACACTCGCATACTGCGGAGGCCAGGCGACAGCGCCAGAGCCACCGGTGTGGCACTGTGAACGGTCCCGTCAATTACCGCCATCTCGCTCTCCGCTGCCATAATCTGCGACTCCGTGAGGCCAGGTAGCATACGTGACGCTCCCGCAGTCAAGGAAGGTCCAGCAGTGCTGCTGCGGGCAAATTCAGACATTTCGCCCTCGCCTTGCTGCTGTTGCTCCGTCAACTTGTATCCGCGCAGCGTCGCCAGCGTGTACCCCCCATGCCACCGCTGCGTGCTGATATTGCCGAAGCGATCAACAGAGGTGAGGTTGCCGCTAGGAAAGGTGACGCGTATCCGGCGCACCACCTCGGACGTGTTGTGCTGCAGTTGCGCGAGGATGGCGCGGGCGTTGCGCAATTTCGCATTTTGCAGGTCGTACAGACGAATGTGTTGGAAGGAGAGGCAGAGAATTTTCTTGCGCTCCTGCAGCGCGTTCATCAGCTCCTGTGCCGTTTCTACCACCGTGTCCTTTACCGCTGTGAACCGGCCCATAAGCTGCTGGAAATTTGCCTCCAGCATCTTGAGCTTGAATCGCACGGTTGGCTCGACTGCCGTGTACGCCTCGCCCGTCCGTCGTCCCTGGCTGCAGCTCAGCAGAACTTCCCGAACGTCCGTGATAAGCCCTCGTGAGCCGCGGAGCTGCTCGCTGAGGCTATCCATGGTTTGCCGGAACGTGATGCGTGCGGGGTTGAGACTCTCCTGCACCATCATCTCTCCCGTCACCTGCTGGTACGCGGCCTTACAGTGCCCCTCGAGTCCCGAGTTGAGTTGATGAAACAGCAGCGCCATCTGGTCCTCCAAGGCAGTGCTTTGCTTCTTGAGCACCTTGTTGTGCGTCTCTAGCAGCTCCACCGCCCTTCCGTGGTCGTATGCCACCTGGCCGACATTGTCGAGCATCTCCTTCAGCCGTCGCCGCTCCTCCTCCGACGCGCTCAGCTGCCTCTTCAGCTCACGGATCTCGCGCTGAAGCAGACGCACCTCAGCGAAGCGGAAGTGCTCGTCGTTGTGGTCGTCCGCAAAAACGACGCCAAAGAAGCAGCTCAGCAGCCGACCAAGCTCAGCGGTGCGCCGGAACAGCCGAGAGGAGAGAAGCAGCAGGTCGGTGACAGGCAGCGACGATGGCATCTCACTCTCAAGATGGTACAGAATATCCTTGAAGCTGACCACATCGTAGACGTCGCCGGCCACGAGGGTCAGGCAAGAATGGATCATTTGCCGCAGCTCCACAAGACTCGCGTACTGCTCACTCGCCAGCGGATCATAAGCGTACTCAAGACTGTTGCAACCTGGCACAAAGGACGCCTCTGTCTGCACCTCATGTTGCGAGCGCTGACGTCCCATGAAGGTGCGTCGGCCTCTCACGCCGGCCGTCTCAGCCATGGCGCTAAGGTGACGATGGGGAAAAGAGGTATCAGCTACGAAGTAAAGTGTGTGTGTGTGTGTGTCGTGCCGGCCTACGGAGATCCGTTCCACTCCCCATCCGACGCCTCTCCCTCCCTCTTCTCCTTTTTTGCCCAAACCGTACAAGCTGTCGTGCGCACTCTGACAACGAACGGGTGTTCAGTAGTCCCGTTTGAAAGCAAGAGGGCAGCCAAACAGAATAACGTGCTCAGACGCCCTCGCTATAGAGAGTAGCGCAGTGCCTCGACAGAAACACCGACACACACACACACACACACACACACAAACGCGCACAAAGGAGAGAAAACAGTAGGCGGGTCGAGGGACGAGCAGCCTTGTGGGTTGCACATGCAGTGCGAATAACCAACGAATGAGATAGAGGAGGAAAAGGATACACGCGAGAGATGTCAAGAGAAAGTTTGAAGTGCCTGAGATGTGCCTGTGCACTTGTGCGAAGGGCGGCATCGGCATTTCGCTACACTCGTGAGGGCTTGCGTGAAGCGTGGCAAAATGAGCGAGAGGAGGGCGGAAGAACAGAAGGCTGACGCACAGGTGGTCCCGTGGACTGCGCCCCTTCCGGCATCTGCCACCCACCCCCTCAACCCTTTCCGTTTTCGCTCCCACCCGCATCGACCGCCCGAGAGGGGCGCTCACCAACTCGTGGCGACACGCGCACACACGACATCCCTCTTCACCAGACAACAACACGAAGAAAAAGAGATGAGTATCCAGGGCGAAGAGTGCCAGCAACCGCGCTGATTGGACGAGCGGGCAGCACCACACTTTCGAAGATGGGAATGTCCCCAACGTGCAGTGGCAAACCCATCATCACGCCGTCTCTGTGTATCTGCGCTATTCGCAAAGGGAAAACGACAACAAAAAACGGAGTTCCAGCTGTTTTGTTGGCTCTTGTGCGCGCACAAGTAGTGTACATCAAATAGCATAGTTCCACACGGGGATGACCCCCCCCCCCCACACACACACACATCAGACACACACATACGCCCACAAGATGCCCTTTCCCACGGCGAGACAAGCTCCAAGACATGCGCAGGGTGAGAGCAGGAGGGGCCTGCATCCTGTCCCCCCCCCCATCACCCTTGCGTTTGGCTTGTCATGAAATCGGGATGAGCACTGCAGCTTCTTCATCTCTTTCATCCCTCCCCTCGCACCTTCATCTTCTGCAGCGTGATCGGCGGCGGTGGTGTGTAAAAGAGGGCGCGAGAAACGACCTCCGCCAAGACCTGGCGTCCGTGCGCGTCAGCGAGGAAGACGGCCATCGTGCTCTCTGCTGGCGGCACTCGGTGCTCCTTCATGTCGCTGAGCACATCGTACACAAAAGGCTCCTCGTGCTCAACGAGGGTCTTCAAAATGCTATTGTAGCAAAGCACGTCTAGAGGAATGCAGTTCACGCAGGCCTGGTGGAACACCCGCCTTACCGCTGCGACGTCGCCTTGTCGACCGGCGACTTCAAAGAGCGCATAGTAGGACTCGGTGCTCGCCTCTAGCTCCGAACTGCATTGGATCTGGTGGAACAGCTGCTCCACCATATCGTACCGCGCGTGAGCGAGGTAGTACTGCATCAGAATCGTGTAGCACTGCACGTCCGCGGCTGGTGCACTGGCATTGGCGGAGCTGCCGTGCTCCGCGCTCAGTCGATCAAACCAGACTTGAATGCGCGCATCGTCGCGGACGAGAAAGAAGCGCAGGACAGAGTGATAGAAGGCGACGGTGAGGGGGCTACTATTGTGCGTCACATCCTCCACGAAGGCGACTACACTGTCCACCGGCACATCCATCTTGCCCGTCAAAGCGTCGAGGCGAATGCAAAACGTCTCCTCGTTGGCGGCTGCGATAGAGTAGGGCTGCACCATCATCGTGTAGAGACTTTCGGCAAAGGCGGCCTTACTCGGTTTCGCGTGGGCGTAGCGCAGGACAATGTTACACGTATCCGTGTTGGCCCAGGCGCCGGTCGGGTGAATGCCCATGCGCATCTGCTCGTACTCGGAGAAGATAGCCGTTCCGGCGTCCACCGCGCAGAGGACGCGGAGAAAGGCGTTCATGAGCGGTGTATCGATGAGGACGTCCCGCTCCTTCAGCTCCGCGACCACATCCTCGGCCCATTTAAGGTCCTTGGCTGCACAGCACACCTCCAGAAGAAGCAGCCCCAGCGAGGCATTCAGCGTCATGCCGCTCTTCCGCATGTCTGCGCTCACCTCCTTCGCCAATGTGTAGTGCTGGTAGAAGAGACACGCCTTCATCATCTGCCGCCAGGTCTCCAGGTTAGGTCGAACGGCATCGCTGCGCATGTTACCCACTTCCTCCTCGTCTTCCGCTTGGAGCGCCTCTTCCAAGAGTATGCCGGCATCGGCCCGATGCATGCCATCGTCATTGCCGTTCGCTATCCCCCATTTACGCGACGACGAAGAGGGTTCACGGCCAGCGCCTCTGGATCGGTCCACGATCTCGCTCGTGTGCAACACCATGTCGTTGTACACAACGAACACCCGCTCGTCCTCACAGCTCCGAAGGATGCTGAGCGCTTTGTTGTAGGTGTAGGTGTCCGGCCACACCTGGATTGACCGCATCTCGCGCAGGAGTGTCATGACGAGCTCGGCAATAGCCTGCAAGCCTTGAAGAATCTGCTCCCGTGTGCGGCGCTCTGCTGAGTAGGCGCCAGTACCGCGCACGTAGTCGAGCCGCTGCTCACACACGGTGATCAGGTAGTTGTACGTCTCCACATTCGGGATGAGGCCCTTCTTCTTCATCTCCTCCACGAACTGGAAAGCACGGTCATAATCGCCATGCCGGCACGCCGCCTTCAGGATGGTGTTGTAGCTCCGAATCGTCGGCTTCAAGTTGAGATAGAGCAGTTCCTGAAACACCTTCAGCGTCTCCTCGTACGGCGCTGATTCCAACATCACACTCATGAGGCAGTTGTACGTGTTCACGTCGCGCTGCACGTTGAGCTGCTTCATCTCCTCGATAAGAAAGGTTGCCTGTGCCACGTCACGGACGGCCGCGCAGTACCCCAGCAGGGTGTTGTACACGGCTGTCTCGGGCACCAGATGAAACTGCTCTCGCAGCTGCTGGTAGAAGAGGAAGGCCCGGTTGTACAGCGCGCTGCGCTCGCATGCGCGAAACAGTAGCATGTAGCTCTCCATGTTGGGCCGCACGCTACTGTTCTCCTTGAGCCCCTCACTCTTGAGCTCGTCGTAGAGGGTGAAGATGGCGCCATCGGTGAAACGGGTGACTCGTTTCATCAGCAAGTTGTACGTCTGCGTGTTCAAAGGTATTCCCTCAGAATGCATGCGATGATGTACGAGGGCGACCATCTGCCGCGAGTCTTCGTGCACCGAATCCTTGGCGAGAAGGGCGTTGAAGCTTGCGGTGTACGGCGCGCACTCCATAACGATCTGATACGTCTCTTCGTGGTCGTCGTTCGTCGCGGTGCGCGACGCCTGCTCCACAGCCGCTGCAGCCGGCTGGACGAAGCGGTCTTCTGTGCCGTCGCGGCGGCGAATGATCAGCTCTGCTGGCGGTCGCTTTGTGAGAAACATTGTGAAGTCAAGCGTCCAAGGTGCGGTTGAATCTGTCGCGTTCTTGAATGCGTTCTACGCAAGGGAGTGTACGTGTTTCCTCTGAAACACCGGGTAACGGCGGGATACCCACCGACAGCGTGAGGTGACTGTGCTCGCCCGTTCGGGAGACGGTGGCAACGTTCTTCTCGTTTCGACACCGAGGATTGAGGAGAAGGAAGGAGAGCCGTCGTGAGATCCGAGAGGGGGAGAGGCGCGTGAGGCCTTAGTGGTGTACATTGTGTCAGCGGAAGACGCAGAAGAAGGAGGGGTAGGGGGTTAAGGGACACCACGGTGACATCCCTACTTTTCTTGTTGCTTGCTTTCCCTGTACTGCGCACGCGTTTTTTCCTTCTCTCGGGCGCCATGAAGTGGCCTCATCGATTCAAACGTGGCACGTTTTGCTTGTGTGTGTGTGTGAGCAATGCAGCCGACCAAGGGTGTACACCCTTGCACGCACCTGTCCAGGCAGTACACATGGAATGTCTGTCACCACCGTGACAGACATTCCATACACCCAAACACCGGCGCAGCTCAAGATTCGGTACCTTCAGTTGCTTGTGCACAGGCCTGTCAGACAACGCCAACAATGAAACATCTGCAGATAAAAGGGAGTGGGAGCCGTGGACCAAGAGACAGCGGAAGGAGAGCGGTGCGCGCGTGCCAACACTCCCTCGCGAAAACCCGCACACACGCAGACACAAAGCACAGGCTGGTCCGACGAGGTTTTCACGGCTATAAGGTGGTCTGAGTGTGGGGGACGTGAGAAGTGGGAAGAATGCCCTGCGTGCACGTCGTCTCGCACTCCTCAAAAGCCGTCTAGGACGTGGAGGACAGGGCCGACACAGGGAGGGGGAAGGGCATGCGCGAAATACAAACCGAAGAGGAACCGCACCGATGACTTCCATTGCTTCCGTGCGCGAAGCTCGCCGTCTTCTCACCACCCCCTTCTCATCAAGCTCGCGCACATCCTCGAGATGCGCACAGCACACGCACGGCAGCGAGATGCTCACACGATGTTCTGCAGGTCGGCGACAAAGTTGATGTGCTGCTCAATCATCTCCTTGAAAGGGATTTCCTTTTGCAGCGTGTCGTCCTCGCGGGTGAAAACAAAGTGCGTGCCGTCCGCGGACAGCGCCCACTCCCGCTCCGCGCCGATCTCGCGCACCTTCGCCTCCGTGTCCACCATGAGAATCCGCTGCGCGGCCGGGATGGACAGCTGCCTGTACGACTCAGGAATGCAGTTGGCGACCTCGTCGCGCACCGTCTGCTCCAGCATCTCCACGACAGGCAGGTACTCATTCGACGGCACCTTCTTCCGTGAGGTGAGGAGCTTGTTGTAACTGCCTTCCATCAGGTACCGCTCGAGCCCGACGGCGAAGCGGATGTACAGGTTCGAGCCATGCGTGGCAAACGGGATTTTTTCCATCTCGGAATGAAACTCAGCAATGCGGCTGCACACAAGGAGTCGGATGAGGTTCAGCCCGAGCAGCATGAGGTACTGTGGCGACTCTGGCAGCTCATCGGAGCCGATGTCGCTGTAGTACAGCTGCAGCTGGTTAAAGTACACCTCGAAGGAAGCAAGGTCCTTTTGGTGCGCCGAGGCCAGGACGCCGAGCTCAAGGTAGTCGCGCGCAAGTGAAAGCTCCTCGCTCCGGGTGTTGCTGCTGGCACCAGGGTTCAGGAAGGTGGGGAACACGATGATGCGACGCTTGATGTCCGCCAGAAGCTTGTTGCACTGGTCATCGTTTTTGGCTTCGTAGGCGGCCTTCAAGCTCTTCACATCCTCGGCAATCTTCCGCACGGTGATAGACAAGTCACCGAGGGCAGACATGGTTCCCGGGGAGAGCACGCAAGGAAACGGGAGAAGGACGACTGAGGGACACACGGCGCGCGTGACGGAGAGGCGAAATGTGGAATTCGTGCGCCAACGCAAAGTTCGCGAGCTCAGCGACGATGACGACGACCGAGACACGAGCACGAGCGACAGAGCAGAGTGAATAAGAGCTGCGCGCCAGTAGAGCGCGACCGTGATATTGTGGGGCAAGAAAACCAAAGGAAAAACAAAAGATTGCGATGGAAAGAGAGGGCGACAGAGGAGCAAGCAAGGCCATTTACCACTTGCACAGGGTGCGCCGGCGGCGAGGCGGATTATCGGCCTGGCTTGCTTTGGTGCCTGTGTGCCCCCAACGGTTGAGACGCGATACGAGCCCACAACAGCATTGAACGAAAGAGAGTGGGAGACCGGACTGGCACTGCACGCTTTCCCTACCCACGCCCCTCCACCTCACCGACCGCACAGCCCCACAGGTTCAGCCGAGTAAAGTGCCTTCTCCCAGGAAGACGAGTACATGGCAGCATATCTGCTTGCCGTTCCCTTCCTCATCCGATGTCGGTGTCAGCGTGATCTTTCCTTTTCTTTTTTTTTTGGTTAGTTCGTTTGCATAGCAGTTTCAAACAGACAGCACTGTAGCAGAGTCCTTCGCGCACGAGATATCACCACGGTGGCAGCAGTCCTTTCTGCACTACCACCAGGACTACCCCAACCCAGGAATGCCGATAGAGTATCTCAATCAAAATAGAGTGTCGGCCCGCAAGCTAGGAGGATGCCAGCACCAAAGCCCTCCTGCTCGCAACACAACTCGGCCGGCATCGCGATTGGCGCACCGGCAGTAGCCGGTGCAGAAGCGGAGGAAGGCGCGGTCCGCCAACCTGGACGCCGTCGCTTGCATGTGGTCCCCGAGGTGCCTTTGTCAGATCGCTCGACAGACTCACGAAAGCGTACACACTTCTTCGGCTTGTGGACGGCGGTGGCGCTCTCCTCACGTGACATCCGCAGCCTTGACGGTGGTTCAGGCAATTTGGGGGGCTGGTTCGTGATGTTCGTTAAGAGCGGGGACTCATGGGAATCTTGGGTGGACGGGCCAGCTCTCCGCTCGGGGCGGCGCAGAAAGATCGGCGAGTTCTCCGTGGCGCACTCAGAAGCTTCACACATGACGGGGGCTACAGGCACACCACTTGGGACGGGCGCGGCCAGACCAAGTGCACCGGACATCGTGGTGGAGTTGATGTCGACGGCGGCCGCACCGACAGAATCGCCGAGGTCAGGAGTTCGCTCCAACGTGCACCGCTTGGCAGGCGTCGCGGCACCCTCTCTCTCAGCCTGCTTGTCCATCACCGACGGCTGCACCGGCATCCTCAAACCCTGAACCCGCCGCGCTGGCGGGCGAGTGTCATCGTCGAAGCCGCGCCCACTGTAACGGGCGTTCGACGGCGCCGCTAGCAAAGAGTGGCGCAGTTCCTCGACCTGCGTTAGGCAGCAAGAGACAGTGTTTCGTGGTGACAGAACGGCGAAATGCCGCGAAGACACAAACGGACTCATCGCGAGAGTGCGCACCCGCTGGGCGGCGGTGTCGAGAGGCGCAGAAGAAGCCTTCTCAATCAAGTCAAGCTCTGGGCCAGGTGTCCGTTTTTCCCCATCACTCGCCGACGGCCCTGGCGTTGCGGCGGCCGCCACCGCCATCGCATCGAATCCCTCCTGGAGCGGAACGCAAGATCGCTCCACTGAGAAGGTGGAAACCTGCGGGCTTCGGCTCGAGAACCGCACGTGGCGAGCACCTTCGGCGTCACCACGGCCGAGACCGCTCACCCCTCCATGGTCACAGAAGAGAGTAGAATTGCTGCTCAAATACGATGCAGCGGAAACATCAGCCTGATCTGCGGGGCACTCCGCCGCAATCGGCGAAACATCCGGGGAGTCACTCAACGGTTCTTTAGTAGCTGCCACTGCTACCGCCTCCGGCACAGTTGCCGCGCAGGGTGCGGAGGCTTTGTGCAGGCGAGACAAACGAACCGCAAACTCCTTCGACGGAGACGGTCGATTCTGAGTGAGTTTCGATCGTGCTCCCCAGACGACACTGCGGCTGTCAGGGTTCTGGGGCATTATTCGAGGACGAAGACGGCGCAGTTCAGATGTAATGATGAAGGCGACACTCTCCGATAGTCCTCTGTCACCCGGCGGCGGCGTCTGCGATGCTGCACGGTGTGGGGGCCGCGCTTCCGCAGGTGACCCTCGAATGCGCAGTTGGGGCCGATCTCTCATCACTCGGGGGTCCTCGAAGTCGCCCTGGCACAGCATCGCGGCGCTCACATGGCATTGCCGCTCGTACAGCTGCTTCAACTCGAGCCGCTTCTCTTCGATAGCCCGCTGCAACTCCTGCTGGCGAAGTGCGAAGCCCACAGAGCCAGCGCCCCCCATGCTGCAGTGCATCGCCTCACATGCCGTGAGGCGACATCAATAGCAGGCTTCGATATTCGAGTACCCTCGTCGTTGCGCGTGCAGGCTTTTGTGCGTGGAGAAATGTGGGACAGGGAGGGAAGAGAGGAGAGCCAACAAGCGCAGAGAGTGGTTTAAAGCACCACCACTGGCGCGTTCGTCTGATGCAGCCGCCGAGTTCCAACCAGTGGGGGTGGGGTGGGGAATAAACGCAAGAAGACGTAAGTGGAAGTCGGTGTTGCATGGGGCCTTCTCCTTTCCATCGCCCTCTCCTTCTCTTGCCTTTTTTCTTGTCTGCGGGCCCCGCTGTGTGTGTCTGTCTGTACGTATTTGGAGGAGGGCCGGGGGGAGACGGGGGGCGGGAGATGCAAAGAAAAGAGGAGACGTGGGCGGCTGTTCTCTGCCCGACGTGCACCGTTTTGCGGGTGCAGAAACCGTCGCAAGAAAGAGAACACACATCAGCCTACGCCGGAAGGGGTAGGTGCAGCACTTCTCTTGACGCCTCCAGCAGAGATATCGACGCGGAGGAGCCCACATGTCTATGCTGGCGAGACAGCCGTGCGGCGAACGTTGTTCACCTTCGCCCTTTTCTTGCTACCGCTGCCCGAATGGCAAAAATCAACGCCCCCCTTCACTTTTGTTTTGACCTTCACAGCCCCCCACCCCTCCCCACTGCTTGGCGAGTTTCGTGGCCGTATGTGTGTCCGTGTGAGTGGGGGGGGGATAGAAGGAGTGGAAGACGGGGAAGAGGATGACGCGGAAGTGAAACAGAGCAAACGCAAAAAAAAATATATGTAAGAGACGACCAAATTACAAAAACATCATAACGACACATATACATACAGATAGACAGACAGAGGCGGAGAGATGGGATCTATGCGTGGCGGCCTACGCACCGCGAGCAACGAAAAGCGGAAGGGGTCTTAAAGAGAACTGAGGGGTGTAATCTGTACATCAAATTCGACATTGCGTGGAGGTGAGGGAACAGAGAGGACGGCGAAAACGAAAAACGACAACAACAGGGAGTGGCCTTTGGGGGATACAACAGAAAACAAGGAATATGCTTCACATAGAACAGCAAAATGTTTTGATAGCTGGTGAGGTTCGTATGGGCAATGGCACGAATCAAAGTCAGCGCAAGTGCCTTGGGCTTCTGTTAGTGTGTGTGCCAGCTCCTCTGTCCGCCGCGTGTTAGCCACCAGAAGCGCCAGCAAAGAGCCGCCCCTGGCGTTTGTGCAGTCGCTGCAACGCCGAGTCGCGCAGGAACCTGTTGTACTTGGTCTTTTGTGTCTCTGACAAATGGTAACGCTCATCCTTTTCTAGAATCCCGCTGGCGCTGTCGCGTAGAGAACTGACCTGAGGCTGCGTATGCACCGTCGAGGAGGCGCCTGATACGGCTCTGTTCATGCCCAGCGAGGAGTGCTGGCACAGGTGAGCACAAGCGTCATCTCGACCGGGCTGCGAACGCTCACCCACAACCGCGTGGTCCGTTACTGCACTCGCGGCCGTCTCCTGCGCCGCCTCCGCGCCTGTCTGAGGGGGCATCAGCTCCGGTGACACTGCTGGTGCCGTGGCCGGCCAAACCCCCTGCACAGGGCTAATCTCTTGCATCTGGGCTTGCGCAACATGCCACGTGTCACCATCCTTTTCGTCCCACCACGGGCGCGGGTGTGGCGACGCGAGTTCGCCCGTCAGCGTCGCGGGGTTCGGGGACCTCGACACGGGTGGTGTCGACTCATCCCTCACTGAGTAAAACTCATCCGGCGATTTTAGTTCACTCGCCGCGACCGGGATGAGCTGCTTGGTGGAGGCATTCAGCGACACTGCGCTCTCTGGGCTGGACAAGTCTCTGCGGGGCAGCATCCGCAGTTGCTCCTCGAGCTGCTCTCGTTCCATGGTGTCGAGGGGACTTCCGGAGCCACCGTCGCCGTTCAGGATCGACGGGGTCGCATCAGCCTTCACGCTTACGGAGTTTGTTAGCCCGTAGGTGCGGCTGTAGCGGTCGATGTAGGCGACCACCACGGGGTCACGAGCCACGGAGCTGAAGGGACACCAAACTTCAGCGACATGGGCGCCGTCCACGCCGGCAGGCTCGTTGTACTGAACAAAGAGTTGGCGGCCGCCCTTCACGTCGAACTTTTCGCCAAGCACCGCAACGACGAGCCCGACTAAGCCGGCGTAAGTATCATCGCCTTCGGGGCTCCCCACCGCGCCCGCAGTGCCCCACCAAGACGACGAGGCAGGCATCTTCGAGTCGACATCCACCTCGTCCCCTGCGTCGCAGGTATACGAAGACCAGAGTGGAGCACACAGCTCCACGTAAATCTCCAGACGTGCTTCCACCTGCTCCTTTTCCAGCTGGATGCGTCCCGCCGCCTCACGAGAGGCAAAGAGCGCGACAGCAGCTTCCTTTTCCGCCGTCGCGCTGCGGAGGAACGCAGCGGAGGCGGCGGTAGCAGACGACGAGGCTTCCACTGCTGCGGCGTGTGACAAGGCCAGTTGCGCCGGCCGCTTCTGCAGGAGCAGGTGGCCGCCACCACCACGCGGAGTCAACCGCCTAGCTGGAGCGCGTGGGATCGGCACCGCGCGCATGCCTGCTGCTGCGCATCGCCGCTGCATACTGCTTCGGCGGCCTTGGCCCAGTTGCTGTAATTCTTCCGGCGCACAGAGCAGTGGCGTTATGGTCCTGATTGACGCAGCAGAGGGGAGGGTCGATGAACCAGCAAACCGGAACAGCAAGGGACTGCTGTCATCATTCTGCTGAAGCAATGCACTCAGCTCAAACATCCATGTCCAAACTGCTTTCAAGCCCCTCGACGCCAATAGGGACTCCACCCCGGTCGCATTCCGGGAGCTAAGTGATGCTGTCAACGATGCACCATGCTGCATCAAGAGAGGGCCCATCACACCCATGTTTGGCGCAAAGGCGGCGGCCAAGTGCAGCGGCGTCGCGCCGTACACGTTGCGGGCATCCACCTCGACGCCATGCTGAAGTAGCGCATACGCGGCAGCGACGTTGCCGACAGTGGCGGCCCAGTGAAGCATTGTATTACGACTCGCGTCGCGCATGTGCACATCCTCGCAGATGTCCAGATACCGGCGAAAAGGTTCCTCTAGCGGCGAGAGCAGCAGTTCCAGCACGTAGCTAAACGCTGACGACTCGTCAGAGTTCATGGCGGTAGAGTTGACGGTTGAGCAAACGAAATGGAAGAAAACGTGCGAGCAGGCGGTACCTTCGGCGAAAACAAACGACGCAGCCGTCTACGTGAGATCGCGCATGTGCGGCGTTACCGAAGAGGAGGGTTCTTGCTGCCGCACACACGGGATCCAGGGGTGTTGTAGGGAAGATAAAGAGAGCAATGCCCACACGACAATCCGAAATCGCAGTGTACACGTAATGAGAGAACGAGACAGAGGAAAAGAGGATAACGCAGACATGCCTTCACAAACACCGCTTCAGTGTCCATGATCGCCAAGGAGAGGAAGCCGTAGGTGCTCGCCGTGCTTCGGAATTACTGGAGGGCGTGAATACGAGTTGCTTGCCCGCCGCTCAGCATGTGCATCGCGGGAAAAGAAAGAGCGAGGGAGGGCACCGCACCGCTTTTTTTTTGTGGACAAATGAGCGAGCGTGGATGTGGTTCCGTTCGTTTTTTTTTCGCCCTGGCTCTCTCGCGTGTTGTTGGGATCACCCCCCCCTCACCACTCCTACTCCTCCTCCCTGATAAAGGATGCAGCACGCGTATTCCGTGTGGTGAGAGGTGTTGGAGATGGTGACGGGATCGCGCCATCTGCAACGGATAAGCGCGGAAAAAAAAGGACCAGAGGCAGCAAAAGAGCGGAGGAGGGCGGTGCCCCAGGTTCCCGGTAGCGGTGATGCCCGTTCGGAGAAGAAAAGTCCATGGCGGACTCAGACACTCTACTCACCCCCCCGTTACACTGTGATCAGCATTGCCATGACAGAGATGATCACAATGGCTGCAGGAAAGAGGAGGATCATGAGGAGTGGCAGTCCGCCAACAAAGGCGTAGAGTGTCGCGTAGACGGCGGTCGCAAGAGATGGCCAGCACTGCCACACAAGATGCGAGGTAGGCAAAGCAGGAGCGTCCGCAGACATGCCCACTGAATGCGCAGACCCTCGCTGGAGGCTCAGGTACTCGTCTTGCTGTCGCCATCGCGCCTCCTCGGCGATAGCCTCGGGGCTGTCTACCCAGGAATCATCACCTGGGGCCTCCGCGGCGTCAAGTGCTGTGGTGAGGTCGTGTGCGCACATTGCCTGCCCCTCCCGCGCGCGCGCTGGCTCATCAGCGACAACCTTGCTGGACCTCGTCGCGCCCGACGACGCGGCGCTGCAGAAGAGACGACGCAGAAGCGCGTACTGCCCGTGCAAAGCCACCACCGCCACCCAAGTGATTGCAAGCGACACGAGACACACCCTATGGTAGAGCCTCACCTCAGATGGTGTAGCCGGGCTACTCACGTTCAAGGCCGCGTACTCTGGGTACTGGTCATAGGCCAGTGCGCCCGCCCCAGGAAGCTTCCAGTCTGCGCATGATGTGAGTTGTGCCGCCGCAGATGTCGTCGCGGAGGGTGCACAGAGAACGTAGAAGCGCACCCAGTTCACCCACTCCGTCCACAGCCCATCCCACAAAAAGTCTCTACCCAGCGGCAGCAAGCGACGCCGAGCGAGCATGTGGGCCGATAGCACACAGTAGCTGCAGGTACGGTGCACCACGTCGTAAAGCGCGCATGTCCACACGGCCAACAGCAGACGCCACAGCCGGCGAGTGTGCGCAGATCTGTTCACATCATCCGCAATCACGCACGCATTGTGCTCTGCCGATGCTCGCGCGCGGCGAATTGCTGCTGGACGCACCTCTAGAAAGAGCACTGCTGCGATAAAGGACAGAAAAACCCACGACGACGTCGCCACCATCGTGGGAGGGACTCCAGCATCCTCAATGCGGAAGTTCCAGCGATCCTTGGCGTGCCCCTCGATGACAGCCGATGATGAGCTCATCTGCGGCCTACTGCAACACGCGATGTTGCAAACGGCTCACAGAATGGCGAGACGGGGTTGCTCTTCGGCAGAGATGGTGAAGGAAGAGATTGAAAGTTGGCCACAGTGGTGAGCGAGAGAAAGTGGGGAGAGTTGCTGTGAAGGAGCACGGTTGCATATCTGCGCATGCGCACGGAGAGAAGTGCATCCTGGATGGCCGCCACATAAGAACGGCGCACTGGCGCTGTGCTTGGGGGGGAGAGAAGGGGGCCGAGAGACCATGAAAGCGCAGCCCCCTGTCACATGCACCCACGAGCAATTGTCTGGGCGCCCCTGCCGTTGCCGTTCACGTGGCGCATGCGCTGCGGTGAGGCGGGAGGGGGCGTCCTGCATCCCTAGCCTCCTCTGCGCGTCAGTGAGCAAAGCGATGTAAAGCAGAGGAATGTGATTCGTTTAGTAAGCCGGCATACATGGCCGTGGGCAAGACACGTGCGCATGAAGAGTAGCACACAGGTCGGCGCATCGGCTAGAGTAACTGAAAAGCGTGGGAGGAAAGAACACAAGAAGTTGACGCAGAACGAGAAAGGAACAGACAAGGTTTAGCGGCTGTGCTCGGTGCACATACACACGAGCGACGAACACACATGAATTCCTGCTAAAAGGCGTCATCGCGACACCACAAAGGCGGTGAATTCTTCCTCACTGGCGCACAGCACAGAAAGGCAAGAACAGAGGACGAAGAGCTCTTCGTTTCCTCAACCTTCGTGTACAGATGGCACGCTCTCTGAAAGAAGGAAGAAGGGCCGCGAGCCCACGTGGCCGACGACGACATACGGTGGTCGTGGCATCTGCCAAAATTCATCACAGTGCACAACCCTGTCCTCCACCAACATCTACCATTTGAGCGCATCGTGCCGTTAGAGAGAGAGAGAGCACCGAGACAAAGAAAAAAAGGAAGCGAAGATACTCCAGAAATTGGGTCGATGGGTGGCAAGCAGATGTGCAATGAGGAAGCCAGGTGTAAACACACCCACGGAATGAGAGATGCGACATAAACACAAGGGAGAAACTCGCGTAGCCCCTTCCCCACCCCTCTCACCCCACCCGACTCCCTCCTCATCGCTCGAAATCAATGCACCACTCGCAATGCATGTGGAAAGGAAGAGCAAAATACGAAACACATGTATACAGGACACAGGAGAGGGCAGGCATCTCTGGCGTCTCATGACACGTCTTCCCCGCCCCCGCCCTCCATACAAAGAAGAAAGAGAACAACAACAACGAACCTCAACATGAATCGAAGCACAGGCACACACACACACACACACAAACCAGAAGATACACGAAGATTCATCAATCAAGAAAGGCACCACAAAACACAAAAAGCACTGCAGCAATTTCCATCGGTGCATCAGGGGCACAAGGCGCATCCGTACTGCCACTAACCGCTCGACTATGTGCGAGTTCCCGCCTGTGTGAATGTGAAGAAAAGGAAAACGGAAAGCTTACCCGCACACAGACACATTGATTCGCTCTGCGTAGCCCAAGGGCGAGAGACGCACACACGCCCTCGCCGATATATAGTGCTGCAACAAAACAACAAAAAGGGTACTCGCTGTCACTGGGACACACAAAAGCACACACAACACACGGAGATCATAATGCGCTCTATTTGGCGCGCACGGTGCAGCACCGTGGCGAAGCAGCCAAAAGTGGAAATCTAGTGCCGACGAAATCATCCCACCCACTGCAGTGTCCTTTCTCGCAGGAAACACTGTCTTCCAGGACTGCGGGGTTCGAGGTGTCCATCATCGGCTGCCTGCCGTGGCCTCGAGCGAGGCTTTTTGTCCGTTGCCGTTGCCATTCTTGTGCATCAGCCGCTTCAGCTCCGCGACCTTCTCATTCTTTAGCGTCTCCAGTTGCATGTTGGTAATCCCAACCTTCACACGGGTTCCGTGAGTGCGGTCGCCGTAGGACCTCCCCGCCGTGTCCTCCTTCGCGCCCGAACCAGTCGCGGCATCAACGCGGCGGCGGTGCGAGAAGTTCTTGTTCTTCACCAAGAAGTTGCCAAAGAGCGCCAGGAGGGAGATCATGTACCAGAAGAGGATCTGCAGCAGCACCGCACTGTACTTGAGCTCTTCCCGCGGCACCCACACGAGGTCGTACGTGGACTGTAGGCAGTTGAAGACGAACTGCCACATCTGGCCCTTCGTAATGACAAACTTGAACTTGCTCAAGACGTCGCGCACGATGCCCGATGGGAAGAGCAGCGTGACAAAGTAGTACCCGTACATGAAAACGTGGACGCCAGAGTTCACCATGGCGCTGTAGTACGACTCGCCGCCAGGAGCGACCAGCGACGCCAACCACCACAGCACAAAAACCGTCGTGTGGTGATACACGTGCAGGAAGGTAACCTGGCGGTAGTTCTGCTTTAACAGCATAATTACCGTGTCCAACCATTCCACCACCTTCGAGACATAGAAGAGCCAGATCAGCTTCGCAATGCGCCACTCGGCCGGGGAGGTGCCGGCCGCGTTGTTCCAGAGCGAGTACCCCGCGGCGCGCGCGCTGATCATGAGACCAAGGCTCATGTACAAGGAGAGAAGATGGAGACCGAGGTTGTGCACCAACCCGAGGGTGCGACACGAGAACTTACCGAGTACGCGATACAGCAGGCGCAAGGTGACAATCAAGGACAGGTAGGCCAGGATCGAGGCGATCCCGTGCCACGGATTCAGGTACGGCAGGCGCACCGCAAAAGGGTGGGAGCGCGCACGCATCCACGCCTCCACGAACGCATGCTGCGCCGGGAAGTTGATCTTGATACTGCTTTCAAAAGCATCGGCGGCGGTGCCGAAGCAGCTATACACGAGTGCCGCAGACTTTGTCAAGACCCAGTCAGGTACCTCGATCGCGGCCGCGATCTGCTCTGCCTGCTCCACAGTGAGCATGATTGATTTGCCGAGTCGTCAGACACGCTGTAGAGTTGAAATGCAGAGTGAGAACGAGGGAGACTGAGAAGAGCGTAGCCTGGTGTAATGCGCAGCAAACAAACAACTATAAAAAAAGGAAATAAAATGGCGATCAGTGCGCTGAAGGCGTAGCCATGCACATACGAGACAGAACTGTCGCACAACCTTCCAATCGCCACGACGATGAGATGAAGAGAGAGAGAGAGAGCACGGGAGAAACGGTTGGAAGGCGTGGGAGGGGGCGAACAGACGACAAGGAAAAAAGTAACTTGACGGGCTTTCCTCTCGACCGATACGCCGAACGATAAGACGTTAACACAGAGGTTCCAGAGGGCGCGGGAGAAAACGCGACGAGACACGTATGTATGCAAAAAGGAGGCAACAGCCACGAACAACAAAAACAAAAAATAAGCGGGTGACCTTTGCTACGGCAGAAAGAACGCAAATTTAAGGATACTCAAAAACATGACAAAAAAACCACAACTGCTCGTTAGATGGGCCAAGCGTTGGGTAGGCACGCATGCAAATGTGATACGGCCTACTTCCTTAAGCGGAAACGCTGGGCCACGGAAAGCCAGAGAACAGGCGGGAGCAGAGAAACCCGCGCGAGACAAACCGGGCTTTTTTTCCTTGTTAGTCGTTCGTTTGTGTCACTTTTCCAGCTCGCGGCTGCCCTTCGTGCGCATGCACTTCACCCTCTTATATTACCAGAGGGACGCGGCGACGAAAAGGGCTGGCCTCGTGTTCCGTGTCTGTGTAAGAATGTGTCAGTGCGGCGGAAAGAGAGGTGGGTAAGACTTAGAGGACTGTGTTGGTTAACGACCCATATACGCACAGCAACGGTGATGTGCGCACAATCGGGAAGAGAGAGAGGCCCGCCGAAGCGAGATCCAAACACGCGCACGCACGCACGTAACGAACGCCTCAGCTGACAAGCCGCGTTCTGCGTCAGAGGTGGAGGTCGAAGAAGGCGAGGGAAGCGCAGCAAAGATAGCGAGCAACAGAGACTCAGTCGAGGACAGCGTCACCCGCGGCGAGCCTGACCAGGGCACTTAGAGAGAGTGGCACAGGCACAATGCAAGCGAAAGGGGTGCCGTGAACGGAGGCAGGGGTACAGGAACAGACAGACAGAAGCACAAGAGAAATCTCTCGCAAGCCGCAAAGCACTCTGCGCGGTTGACAGACTCGTGTGTGTGCGTGCGTGCGTGTGTGTCAACAGAAGAGAGGCACTGGAAGCGACAACTATGCACCAACGAAGCCGCAGTCGCAAGGGGCACGGGCACGCTCAACGTGCAGACGGTTCGGACGAATGTGTGGAAGAGAAATGCGGTGGCAGCGGAAAGACGAAGAGCGGCGAGGGGGATTTGAAGACTCTTGCAATGGCAGTGCGACCGACGCAGGCAAGCAGAGAGAAAGGGGGTGGGGAAGATGGAGAGAATAAGACATGTCACAGATGAAGTAGTGGTCTGCTTGTGTGGAAGCATGCGGGTAGAGGGAGAACGAGAAAAGCGTACACTCGACTAGGATGGCCGAAGCGTGCATGCTGGACGATGGCAGTGCACAACCCTCTCAGCTCGCACCGTCCATCAATGTCGAGTGTGGCAATGACGAAACCGTCGACAAAGGCTTGGTGGATGCGCGTACGTGAGCTGCAGCGCCCGCTCCCCTTGTCGTGCAAGCATGGTTTTCTTTTCCGTTACTACGGGCTTGCGTCGGGGGATTATGGCGCCGAGCGCTCGGCTCGTCTCTTCGCCTAATCCGTTGTTCCAGCACACACTTTCTCGCGGCGACCCGCTCACCGCATACGTATTCGATGATGACCATGTGCATTAGAAGCGAGGAAAGGGGCTGGAGAGGGGAGCAGGAGGAGGGCGAGAGGTGGGGGTGGGGTGGGGTGGAATCACCACCCGCGGCACACCGTTCCGTTCACATAGAGTCCCCTACGTGTGCGGCTGTGTCAGGGGCACAAAACACCGGCCGGTACGTACCTCATGTATGCACAAACACACCGACGTCTACACTGCACAAGGCAACGGTCATCACCATGGCCAATGCATCCACCGACATACCCCCAAAACGCCCACAAAACCTCGCGCCCTCGTGGCGCCTTTTCCTTCGTTTTTTTTTCCCTTTACCCATTGTGTATTCAAGTCCGGGGGCGGGGAGGGCAGCAATCGACGGCTACTTTTAACGCACACAGGCCTCACACCAAACATACGCACACCGCGGGCAAACGCTCCTCCACAAGCGAGACGGCAGCCGAACGAGAAAAAAGAGAAACACGCTTTCACCTCACATCGCGAAGGGAAGGCTTACACAAGTCCATAGCGGTAGCCCCAGGTACCTGAAGAAGGGGGCACGCAAAAGAATGTGACATGCTGGCGAACGATACGTGCAGAAGGATGGCGAGGAAGGGGCTGAACTGTCGACACTAAGCCTGTTTTTCTCCGTATAGCTATCTGGTTTTGTCTTCTCGTTCTTCAACATATCGGTTTTTCAGTCGGGCAACAAATCACCGTCGCATCTCAGAGTTCAGTAC
>NC_018259.1:461115-462000 GCF_000227135.1 Leishmania donovani | reverse complement strand
GCGGGCAAACGCTCCTCCACAAGCGAGACGGCAGCCGAACGAGAAAAAAGAGAAACACGCTTTCACCTCACATCGCGAAGGGAAGGCTTACACAAGTCCATAGCGGTAGCCCCAGGTACCTGAAGAAGGGGGCACGCAAAAGAATGTGACATGCTGGCGAACGATACGTGCAGAAGGATGGCGAGGAAGGGGCTGAACTGTCGACACTAAGCCTGTTTTTCTCCGTATAGCTATCTGGTTTTGTCTTCTCGTTCTTCAACATATCGGTTTTTCAGTCGGGCAACAAATCACCGTCGCATCTCAGAGTTCAGTACCGCCGCTCTTTCTGGAAAAGCCAAGCGGCACCCTTCCCCCCTCCCCGCTATCCCTTGCCCCTGCCGAGCCACCTGTGATTAGGAGAGGGCGAAGCCAGGGCCGCTTTACGGCTAACCGGTGTCGGCGGCCAGGTCCTGGGCGGCGCTGCGTCGGAGCGGCCCGAGACGGTGCGAGCACGCTCGTGCCACCTATATGGTGGGCGAAGCGGCAACGTGCCTCGAGCGCATCCCGCCCCACGGCCCTCACACGGTCTACTGGTGCGGGACGCCTGCGTGTGACCCCGAGAGAGGTGCGCCAGGTGGCGGCCAGCATGGTGGGAGCCGCGGGTGTGAGGCAGCCTGCGCAGCGGCGGTGGATGATGAGTCGAGGTTGGCGCAGAGGCCGCGCTCAGGCCGCCGAGCCGGTGCGTTGCTGTAACGCGTGTCCACGGGTGCGATCGGCACATACGCGATCGCGTCTGTGACAGACTGGTGGGTAGCGGGGCGTGCGACGCACGCTTTATGGTCAAGTAATGGACTTCTGAAAGAGCGGCAGGAGGAGACTTCGAGTATTGTTTTTGGGCTGGCTGCG
>NC_018259.1:459160-461016 GCF_000227135.1 Leishmania donovani | reverse complement strand
CGGCCCGAGACGGTGCGAGCACGCTCGTGCCACCTATATGGTGGGCGAAGCGGCAACGTGCCTCGAGCGCATCCCGCCCCACGGCCCTCACACGGTCTACTGGTGCGGGACGCCTGCGTGTGACCCCGAGAGAGGTGCGCCAGGTGGCGGCCAGCATGGTGGGAGCCGCGGGTGTGAGGCAGCCTGCGCAGCGGCGGTGGATGATGAGTCGAGGTTGGCGCAGAGGCCGCGCTCAGGCCGCCGAGCCGGTGCGTTGCTGTAACGCGTGTCCACGGGTGCGATCGGCACATACGCGATCGCGTCTGTGACAGACTGGTGGGCAGCGGGGCGTGCGACGCACGCTTTATGGCCAAGTAATGGGCTCGATGAAGAGAAAGGAGCAGTCCGTTATTGCAGACAAATGGGGGCTACGGACAGTATGCCTTGAGACGGCTACTCTGACTGTCATTCAGCCTCTGTATCAGCACACACTCACCGAGCATACCAACAACTACGAGCACATCATTTGTTTGATGTACACATATCGCGTTTCTGGCGGTAGAAACGGGGAAGGGAGGGAGCTGCTTATAGAGCGTGTCATTCCCTCACACACGGGCCAGCAGCAACCATGCATACACACAAGCAGAGCTGAACCACGTCTACTGCACCACGGCTCAATCCTCTCCGCCAGGACCAGCTGCCCTGCCGTCGAATCGGGGCCATGCGTCTAGCAAGAGGTTCTCGTCCCTTCTTCGCACACGTGAAGCGCCTCGGGCGTCAGAAGGAGACGTGGGCGCATCGCACGCCTTCACCCAAGCCAGTCGCGTCCAGGGTGCTGCTCGAGGGCGAAAAGCATCGGCGTCTGCCATGCGGGGAATAGGGGCTGGGCAGAGGCGCGTGCCGGATGAGCTCCAGGAGGCACTTCGCCAGCTGCAGGTCAGGGCTCTCGGAGAGAGCCTGCACACCATCCTGGGATGCCATGCCCCCCCCCTCCCATCCAAGTTGCTTCAAGCTGCTGCATTCCATAACACGGTGCGGTCACTCTTCAGTTTGGGTAATGGGGCCTACACTTGTTCATACATCCGCTTGTATGGGCACGCAAATGCCAGCGTCGTGCCTCTTCTCACTTGCTATGCTGGACTGCTAATTGTCCACGGGTGCGATCGGCACATACGCGATCGCGTCTGTGACAGACTGGTGGGCAGCGGGGCGTGCGACGCACGCTTTATGGCCAAGTAATGGGCTCGATGAAGAGAAAGGAGCAGTCCGTTATTGCAGACAAATGGGGGCTACGGACAGTATGCCTTGAGACGGCTACTCTGACTGTCATTCAGCCTCTGTATCAGCACACACTCACCGAGCATACCAACAACTACGAGCACATCATTTGTTTGATGTACACATATCGCGTTTCTGGCGGTAGAAACGGGGAAGGGAGGGAGCTGCTTATAGAGCGTGTCATTCCCTCACACACGGGCCAGCAGCAACCATGCATACACACAAGCAGAGCTGAACCACGTCTACTGCACCACGGCTCAATCCTCTCCGCCAGGACCAGCTGCCCTGCCGTCGAATCGGGGCCATGCGTCTAGCAAGAGGTTCTCGTCCCTTCTTCGCACACGTGAAGCGCCTCGGGCGTCAGAAGGAGACGTGGGCGCATCGCACGCCTTCACCCAAGCCAGTCGCGTCCAGGGTGCTGCTCGAGGGCGAAAAGCATCGGCGTCTGCCATGCGGGGAATAGGGGCTGGGCAGAGGCGCGTGCCGGATGAGCTCCAGGAGGCACTTCGCCAGCTGCAGGTCAGGGCTCTCGGAGAGAGCCTGCACAGCTGAACCACGTCTACTGCACCACGGCTCAATCCTCTCCGCCAGGACCAGCT
>NC_018259.1:455714-459061 GCF_000227135.1 Leishmania donovani | reverse complement strand
CTCGGGCGTCAGAAGGAGACGTGGGCGCATCGCACGCCTTCACCCAAGCCAGTCGCGTCCAGGGTGCTGCTCGAGGGCGAAAAGCATCGGCGTCTGCCATGCGGGGAATAGGGGCTGGGCAGAGGCGCGTGCCGGATGAGCTCCAGGAGGCACTTCGCCAGCTGCAGGTCAGGGCTCTCGGAGAGAGCCTGCACACCATCCTGGGATGCCATGCCCCCCCCCTCCCATCCAAGTTGCTTCAAGCTGCTGCATTCCATAACACGGTGCGGTCACTCTTCAGTTTGGGTAATGGGGCCTACACTTGTTCATACATCCGCTTGTATGGGCACGCAAATGCCAGCGTCGTGCCTCTTCTCACTTGCTATGCTGGACTGCTAATAACGCGGGAGAACCGACGCCTTGGCAGGCCCGTGGTGGTGGTAGAACCCGTCTCGTGGAGACTGCAGACTTGCAGCGACGATTCGTCAGGAAACCGGTACAGCCAACACCACGTGGCGCCGTTCAGACCACTGAAACGGAACTGCATGCAGTGCGGCATAAGTAAGGGGCTAAGCTCAAGATCAATGCAGCGCAGAAAAGGCAGAGAAGCTTTACCTGAAGGCGTATCATTGTTGAGTCAGCGGGCAGAGTCAGAGTCACCTGATGCAAGCGTGATCATCATCACTGCACGTCTCTTGGGCACAGCGCCATCAGAGGCCTCCCCGCCGTCACCAAGAAACCGAAGCCGTAACCGAGGGCGGGTTGCGGACTGCTTAACTTCTCCACAGAAGTTGCCCGAGACCCCGAAGCCACGGTAAAGTGGCCCGCAGGATCAGAAATGTGACAAAGGAGAGCGGCAGACAAAATAGAAAAAAAAAATAGATGCTGACGGCACAAAACGCGCATCACAGTACACACGTCCGCACACCAGAGAATAAGAGGAGGCGAGGCGGCAAACGAAGGGAAAAAAAAGAACAAGGGAGGGAGAGCGTCGCCATTATGCGAGAGAAAATAGCAGCAAAGACGGACGGGTGGCGAAAACAAACAAAAAAAGGGAGGCGCAGGTCTTGTGCGGTCGTACCCGGCTGAATTCCACCGCACACACACACACACACGCTTGCCCTCCCGGGAGCTCACCTATCCGCCTCAAGCGCGACGTTACGAGAAAAGGAGAGCAGCACACAGAGAAAGCTGGAGACAGGCAAACGCGCACCTACACACATGCTCACACATTCACAAAACGAACCGCAGGCAAAAAAAAAAAAAAACAAAGCAACTGTACCAGTGTACACCCTCTGTCAATTATGCCTCCAAGTTCACGGTATTTACGGCTGCTGCCCCCGTCACCTCGTCCACGGTGAACAGAGGAGCGAGCGAGGTCCCAAAAAACTGTGCCAGTTTTGCTTCATCGCAGTGGGCCGTGTCTATGTCCCCGTTCGTGATGCGCAGCGGCGGAAAGGAAGGCAGCTGCTTCTTCAGCCATACGAGTTCTTTGGGCGACAGGGCAGCGATCGAGAAGGTGCCGACGCACTTCCACACATGCTCATGCAGTGTGCGAGTTGCGCTGTGCGCACCCACATCCAGCTCTCCCTCCGTCGCCGTCACCCGGTCATCTGTGCACATTTCCGTTTCAGCTCCACCACTACCCGCGGAAGCAGCGGCCCTTGCGTTGTCGCAGTGCATGGCATTCAGCTGATTGATAGACGCATTATCGCAGCGCTGGCCAAAGCGCACGCGGGTGAGCACAAACGTCTCGAGTTTCTTCGTGTCTGGCGCCAGCTTGGGGTCGAGCAGGGGGCACTGGAGGCGGAGCGCGTTCAGAAACGGCTCCGACGAATGGCACTCTGGCGGCTGGGCGAGCTGCACCTTGCATTGCACTGCCGCCAACTGGGAGGCGAGATCGACGGCAACCCACTCGCGCACAAGACGGTGAACGTCATCGGCGGCCGTTGAGGAGTGCGGTGCCTGGTGAACAAAGAAGGAAACATAGCCGAACTTCTTCTCCAGTGGTTCCTTGTACACGTGCAGCTGATGCGGGACAACGCGGCAATCGACGCTTGTGAGCCGCTGCACTATATCTGAGTCGTTGCTCGGCACCACCTGCGCCGCGATTTCCCGCAAAGGGAGGTCAAACGAGATGTCGTACAACACACAGTGGTAGTAGTGCTGACAGGTGGACCGCTCCAGCACAAGAGAGTGCTGGTGCGACGATGCAGCCATGATGGACAGGTAGACGTGAGTGTACGTGCGTGTGCGTGTTTAAGTGCCGAAGACCGCTTCTGCGCGCGGATTCTGCAACGGAGACAAGTACGGAAAGAGTGACAGAACGGAATAGGAGCCGGTGAAAGCAGAGACGAGGGGGTTTGCCGAGGAGGTCGATCGCGTTCACGGCAGCTGCGACGACAACGAAATTGAGTGGGGAAAGCAACCAAAAATGGGCGAATAAGCAACAGCGGAGCAAGACGGAGGTGGCGCCGGCAGCGGGGAGAGATGAAGGGGAGGAGGGAAGGGGATAATGCAGCCGACGAGGAAATCGAAAAGAGATACTAGCCTGTAAATCGCCGCGGTGGCGGCAGTTTGGCGAGCCGCAGGCGTCGGTAGAAGACGCCGATGCTAGAGGCGGGTCGAGAGTGGCGAAGAGCACGAGGAGAGCTCGCCGAAGTCGTCTTTTGACTGTGCCGTATGATGAACAATTGTCAAGGAGAGCGCTAACGCCACTGCTCGTGTCAGATCTCGCACGAATTCGTTTGTGCACGCGCGTGGACGCGAGGAACGATAAGCATTGTGATTCACATGGCACGCAGTGCAACGAGGAGGAGGAGGCGCAGCAGGAGGAGGGGGGAGTCCAGGAAGCAGAGGTGAGGGGTGAATGTGATGAGGGCGCGCGCATGGCCTCCACATCCCTCTTCTCTTTTCGAGCTGCCGTAAACGGCGTCTCGCGCACCGACGAGAGACAAGATTGTCTGTCCCGTGAGCACAGTTCCCGCGCACGTCTGTGGGGCTGTGTACATCCCTCGTGTCCACCAACAAGCAGGAAGCCTTCACTGACACACGCCACATCCCTGGAATAAGTTGCAGCACCCTCTTTTTCCTCCTGGTGCCTTTTAACGTTGCGCGCCACGCAGCCAGCCCAAAAACAATACTCGAAGTCTCCTCCTGCCGCTCTTTCAGAAGTCCATTACTTGACCATAAAGCGTGCGTCGCACGCCCCGCTACCCACCAGTCTGTCACAGACGCGATCGCGTATGTGCCGATCGCACCCGTGGACACGCGTTACAGCAACGCACCGGCTCGGCGGCCTGAGCGCGGCCTCTGCGCCAACCTCGACTCATCATCCACCGCCGCTGCGCAGGCTGCCTCACACCCGC
>NC_018259.1:398009-455615 GCF_000227135.1 Leishmania donovani | reverse complement strand
GGGGTCACACGCAGGCGTCCCGCACCAGTAGACCGTGTGAGGGCCGTGGGGCGGGATGCGCTCGAGGCACGTTGCCGCTTCGCCCACCATATAGGTGGCACGAGCGTGCTCGCACCGTCTCGGGCCGCTCCGACGCAGCGCCGCCCAGGACCTGGCCGCCGACACCGGTTAGCCGTAAAGCGGCCCTGGCTTCGCCCTCTCCTAATCACAGGTGGCTCGGCAGGGGCAAGGGATAGCGGGGAGGGGGGAAGGGTGCCGCTTGGCTTTTCCAGAAAGAGCGGCGGTACTGAACTCTGAGATGCGACGGCGATTTGTTGCCCATCAGGAGGATGTATTCGAGTCAGTTTGACTTCCACGCGCACCTCAAGATCGCCACCGATTCGACCTGGACCGCGCCCTGGTCCAAGCATTAATGACGTTGAGCGTTCCTGTGAATGAGTGAACGTCGCCACCGTTGCGGCGCAGATCCTCGTAGAGACGGAGGAGAAAACTGGAGGATCCATCGGCATTGCTGGAGTGCTCGGCAGCGAGCACCGCCTGCGGTGGGTGACTGCGAGCCTCCAAGAGGAGCACCTCGTACACGCGGGCGGTGCCGCGAACGCCAGTGCCAATCATTTCCTCGTACAGTGCCCACATCACTTCCCATTGGTGCACGTAGCGGGCGCGTTGGATGAGTAGCTCATACGTCTTCCCATTCGGCCAAGTAGACCATCGAGGAGCAAGAATGGTGGCTGAGCCGCGCGAGGCCCCGCCGGCGGCGGACACGGACGGTGGCACACCATCCCCTGCTTCACTAAGCCGCTCCGGCCACTCCGTTTCGGTGACCACAGCGTTGCCTCGCAGCTGCACTAGCACCGTATCAAACTGGCACCAGTGCGACTTGGCGCGAAGAAGATAGAGCAGCTCATTGAACACATCCGCCGTGCGGTGTGCCGCGGGACAAGCCGCGAACCATGCCATTCCAGCCTCAATGCGCTCCGCTCTGTACGCTTCGTAGGAAGTCTTGGTCCCTGAAAGATCAACCGAGGTGCTTGTGGGACCAGACGCCTGGCCATCCTTCAATGTGCTTCCGCCTTCCTCCACGTTTGCGTGCTGCTGCAAGCTAGCCCCGCCGGGTAGGTGCGCTGTCAGCTCTTCGGCTGTGTGTCCCGGCAGCACATAGTGCGGGCTGTGCAGTGCGGCGATGAGGCTCGCGTATGTGACGGCCTCTTTCTCAATGTTCAGCTGCTCCATCATGCGCAGAATGCGTTCGGTCGCTTCAGAGCTGCGTGCACGGCGAAGCAGTCCATTGAAGTCGCCAACCACGGCCGCCTCTTCCTCTAAGCGGGTGACGAATGCCGCGCCCGCTCCGTTGTCGGGGGTGGTGCCGGCGTCTGCGGAGGTGTCTCTGCCGTCATAGCCCTGGTCGGCGTGCTTTAGCGCTTCGGCGATTCGAATGCCCTCGGCCGTGCGACGGTTCACGGCCGCCAGCCGAAATTTCCGCGCTGCAGCGGCCTGCTCGAGCCCCTTCATGAGCTCGCGCAGAATCCCTTTCTGATGCGACGTCGTTTCTGACAAAGGGCGGCCAGGGGGCACCGCTGTGGCTATCACGCGCTCTGTCGAGCGCGACGTGCGGCGCAGCAGCGCCATCATCGCGTTCACCGTGCGTTCTTCCATCTGATACTCCACGAACCCAGTGTGCTGCATCACGGACCAGACCCTCTCCAGCTCCTCCACGTGCCCCGTCTCCAGGAGACACTTCCACAGCAGGTAGTAGTGCTGACCGGTCCATCGCATGATACCCCGCATGTTCGTGACACTCGCCGCGCGCGAGAAATGCGTCGCCCGATCTCGTGGCTGTCTCGGAGGAAGGGCTGCCAGCATCTTGCGTATCGCCACAAAGCACTCCGATTGAGCGGTGGAGTTCACCGCTACACGACGGGGGTCTGATGCGATAGCTGCCGCAGGAGCTCCGCTGGCGGCGACCACACCTGGTGCGGTGCCGAAGGGGACCAGCACCTGTCGACATGCCTGGTCCACAGCGCTAGTGAAAAGGTGAAGCGCTCGCGCCCACTGTCCGTCGGCCACGCAGTCCTTGAGCATGTCCTGCAGAGAGTAGCGGGCAGCTGTCCCATTGCGCCGGAAAGAGCGCGGTGGAAGTTGCGCCTGCTGCTGCATTTGCTGATGTGGCGCTGGAGAGGCATCGACACAAGAGCGCTGCGACGACGGTGCAGAGTGAGACGCAGGTGCACGCGCGTGACAGAACCGCTCCGACGCTAACGTTGGCGCCGGCCCTGACGCCAGCGCGGACTGCTGCGGCGCTGCGCTCGTGCCGGCTTGCTTCTCCAGTTCCTGCTCTCGCTGCTGAGACAGATGTCCGGCACCGCGCTCACGCGCCATCGCGGCATGTGTCGCCCTTACCACTGCCTCGAAGTCCATCGTGGCAAAGTTCAAGCCGAGGTCGAGAGAGGCGGGCGTATGGGGTGCGCCGGACCCGCTGCTGGTGATTGGCGACGGTTGCGTTTGTGCCTGCTGCGGCTGCTCTGATGGGCGCGACGGCGAGGGGGTGCTGCACCATCGGTAAATGTTGGCATAGGCGGAAGATCTGGCAGGAAGGTACTGCAAACACCTGTTGAACGACTTTATAAGAGGCATCGTTTTCGGCGCCCGTGTGCACCGTATAATGTGGAGAGCTCAGCAAAAAAAAAAAACTTGTTGGCGGTGGGCAGTCGGCGCTCATACTGTCGCCCGCACAGACACAGAGAATGAGAGGAAGAAGGACGGCTCACCGTTGGCGTCAGTGGACGGGCCACAATAAGGAAGGGATAAAGGCTGCTGTAGGGAGGTGTGAGAAAGAGAGAGAGGGCCAAAGAAAGGAGGAGCAGCGGTGTCATGCAGCGACATGTGCGTGCCGATGGGCAAGCGCCATGAGAGAGAAGCGCCAGACCGCGCCCCACGGCACCGCACCATAATCTTTCTTGCACGTCTGTGCACCTCTGCTGACGAGCGGAGAAGAGGGGAGGGGCAAAGGACAGAGTGTGCGAGGTGGTGCGAAACGACTTTGACACACCCTACAGAAGGCGTGAGGACTAAAGGAGAGATGTGGCCCTCGGCCAGCATCAAGAGCGCTCACCACTGCGCACGAGACGAACGCCTCTTCCACTCTTGCCAATTGAGAAAGGGGGAAGAATTCTAAGAAGCATTCAAAACAGCGCTGTGCCACTCGTTGCCTTGCTGTTGTACATGGGAGCCGCCTGTGTTTTTACTCTAAGAGAAGCGGTGGCCGGGAACGAAGAAAAGGACGAAACGAACAAGACACACGCACACAACAACAACAGTCATGTCGGCATGCCAGCTATTTGTGTTGTGCTCCGCCCTCCCCTCTGTGTACGCATGTGCACATGCGCGCGGGGGGAGAGAGGGAAGAGGAGGAAAAGATCTAATGGGAGTGGAGAGACAGAGCACAGAGAGGGAGAACGAGAGTTCGTCCCAGCAGGGACACGGGCACACGATCCTCGGCAGGACATCTCCGATAAACCGCAGCATTAGCGGAGAGCACAGCGATGAAGAGCGAGAGATAAAGTAACACTTCATGCGCCGCCGGGGACAGAGACGCACGACATCCCCCTCCCTTGCATGGCCCTCATACGCAACACCGATAAAGAATCACAGACAGCTCGGGCATGGCAATCTGGTGCGATGCGGATGCACTTGAGCGGCGGTGGCGGCGGCGGCGGCAGCAGCAGCAGCACGCACTACTCCAACGTGAAGGAACTGCAACCAGAGGGAAAAGGGTGGCGACGCCACGTCGACGTCATCTTCTGAGATGCGCCCGACACAGAACCTATTCCCATCCACACGTTCAAGCCCCGACGTGGGACCCGCTACACTTGGCTGTCGTGCGCATCCGCAGACCGCTACGCTTTGCCCTGCTTCGCACCGCGACGCGGCCGCCGCATCGACTTGGCTGTCACAAACTTCTTCACGGACTTTTTGCCACGAGTGGACGACGTAGGCGCCTTTGCCGTTTTCGCTTTGGCGGTGGGTGAGGCAGAGGGGCCGCTCTTTGGGGAGGGGGCCGGCGACTTCTTTGCCGTCTTCGCCGACTTGGTAGAGGCTTTCGGAGAGGCCCCGCGAGGACCGCGCAGCCGCTTCGGCTTCGCCGGAGAAAGTTGCTGGAACAACGCCTTTTGGAGCTCGGCAGACAGACGCGTAGCAACCTTCAGCTGCCCGCGGCCGCCGACACGGGTGGGGGACGGCGTCTGCGGCGACACGGTCACCTCCTCCGACGCATGCATCGGCGACGCCTTCGCGCGCGCAGCACCGCTTCCATCGCCACGCGGTGACGCCGACAGGCTGCGGCTGCCGCGCAGCACGGCAGCTTCTGCGTGGGACACCCTTGCCGATGCCGGCGACTCTTCCGCGCCAGCGCGCTGCACGATAGTCTTCACTGTGGCGCTGGCGACGTCCTTCATGACAGCTCGATGTGTGCGGCGACCGGCAGCTTTGCGCGCCTTGTTGGCACTGGAGGTGGCGATGCCCTCGAGGTACTGAATGTAGTAGTCTTCGCTGTGATAGACACGCCGCGGTCGTTGAGAGACACGCTGAGAAATGGTCGACAGTATCCCGAGCGTCGAGTCCCTGTCGGAGACGCCACTGAACCGCCCGTCCGATGAGCCAAGCGATGGCCGCAGACCATGCGACTCGGCTGACGCTGCCGCTGCTGCATTGGCTGCTGCCGCAACTTCCTCTGCAGTTTCTATACGGGCCACTTCCGCCACCACCTCGGCAGGTAGCATCTCCAGCAGCTCCTCCGCTTGGCTTTTACGCCCGCGCGTCGAGCTGCGAGGGGTCTGCGACACGTGCGAGTAGGGCGTTGAAGCCACATGCAAAGACCTCCTGCCTGACAAAACGCCGTCATCCATGGTAAGGGTGATGCTTGCCGGCGTCGTCGCAGCCATCTGCTGGCTTGCAGCGAGTGGAGTCTGCGCGCTGCGGCTACGTTTGCGAGAGGACGACGGAGATACATGACCCGCAGGCCCCTCGCCGTTTCTAGGTAGATCTATCGAGGAGTGTTCCGTGTACACAACACTGCCGCCTTGCGGGGACACTGTAATCGTGTGTGGCCGCAGCGGCTCGACAAGGTCCATCCAATCGTTCTTGGGATCAAACAAACCAGTTTTCTGATCCGCGTCCTTGTCGCGCTGCACAGCTGCGGCGCAGTGCGCCGGCGGTCGCACGCCCGTCGGAAGCAGCGGTGCGCGCATGCCGTCATTTTGTGCAGGAAAGGCGCTCGATGCGCCCCACGCCGGTGCCGGACTGCGCGAGTGCCGGTGACTGTGCGACAGCTGCACCGGCTTCACCATCGACACCTGCGACCGCAGCGAGACAGGACGTGGCAGCGGTGACTGGCAGTGCTCGCCGGTGAGAAACAGATCCTGCTGCAAGGGGCGCCGCAGCTGCGGCGTCGGCGCGCGGGGCACCTGCACCGGGCTAATGCTGGGGGGAGCGGCAGCGGGCATCGGCTTGTGCGGGTGCTGAAGGAGTGTCTGAGGGGTTGTGGTCGGATGCACCAAGATGAGACTGCTGCGACGCGCCATCGCCTCCTCTTCGGCGTCTTTGTCCGCTGCAGCGGCGCAGCTGGTTATCGCGTTGGGCGGGTGATGCGGTGGTGCGCTGACAGCGACCTCTGCCTGCTCCATCGACGCCTCAGCGCGCGGGGTGCCCCCCTTCGCCAGCGGCGTCGCCGATACCGGTAGCGGGGATCGTTGCTCACACACTTGCACCGGCGGCGGCGTGCGAGTGCGACAGCGCCCCTCCGAGATGGCGGCCACCTCGCGCTCCAGATCGTAGAACTGTGGGGGCACGTGCGCGAGTGCGCGCACGCGGATGGTCGACTCAGAGCTCCCGATATCCCTCTTCGCTGCCTCTACATTCTCCAAAGCCGGCGTCGGAGGGGCGCTCACGCAATCAAAAAACATCGCCGACGCCACGGCGAACTCTGAAGACACCGGCGATACCACAGAGGTCAGGGCAGTCACTTCGGGAGAGGGCGCAGGGATCTCGCTCATGTCCTCCGGGGCGGCTGCCTCTGCCACCTTCACAGGAGAGACGGCGCTGTCGCATAGCAGTGTGGCGTTCGGCTCCTCTGGCGAGATGTCAGCCACCTGCGGCGCGCGCGAGGATCGGGAATGGTATCGCTGGTCGCGCTCGAGGGTGTCCAGCGTGATGTCCACATTCTCCGCTGTCACAACCGGTGACGCCGACGAGTTCCACGGGTCCGCGCCGCTCGCGGCGTTTGCGATTCCCTTCGGCGTCTCTGCCCATGGCCGAAGCGGAGCCGGAGCGTCGGAGCGGGCCGCCTGCTGCTGTTCTCTCATGAGCTTCTGCATGCTGTCCTTCACATTTTGCGGCGTCAGCGTTGGTGACTGGTAGGAGCTGCAGCTGGGGCTTGTCGCTGCCTCGGCGGAGGAGCCCTTGGGCCCACTGGTAGTATCGACGGCGCCAGAGCGCGTCCGTTTTTCCGCGGAGGCCTGCAGGCTAGCGATGACGTGCTCCGGCGTGGGTGTTGGTGAGGGAGTGCGAAGACCTGCGAGGCGTCCCGCGGCATCTCCAGCCGTTTCATCGCCGGTGCCACTCCCCTCCGCCTCCGAGGGCCGCTCCGCCGGCTTGCAGCGCTGACCGCCTTTGTCGATCGATACCTCTAGGCTGTCGAGGAGGTGGTTGGCACACGGCTGCGGAGACGCGCTTGTGGTGCGACCCGCATGTCCGTTAGAGTCCTCAGCTGTTGCGACGGAGACATGGCGCTCCGGCGGGGTGGGGCGTCCGCAACGCCGCTTCTCGGTGGAGGCGAGTATGCTCTGACCGTACTGCCGGTCCGAGGGGACGGGCGACGGCGTGTGCGCGGCAGCGTGGGCCTCCATTGCGGCGCAGAAGGCGTCGCCTCTGATGCGCGCCTCATCCCCGGTGTCGGCATTCATGCCGAACATCTCTGGCACAGCCACGGTGTGCGAGTTCGCGTGCGACACATTCGCTTCCTCGCACGAGAACCGCACCGAGGCACCACTGTCGTCTTCCCGTGGCAGTTTGTGCGCTGCTGCTGCTGCTGCTGCAGCGCGCTCCTCTCTGCGGCGCCGCTGCCCTTCGCCGCAGCCTGCCATAATGCTGTTGATAATGTTTTCCGTGGTGGGCCACGGGGAAGCAGAGGAGGCGCCAGAGATGATGTTGCGTACCTCCCCGCCAGCAGGCTGCGAGGAGAGCGACGCAGGCGTCGGGCGGTCGCAGCACTTCTGCGTGAGCGCTCCAAAGTCTGTCATGGGCTCGCCAGAGGTGGGCACCGGCGTCGGCGGCGGCGAGCCCGTGCGCGACGGCGTGGCGGTGGCACGGCGGGGGGGCCAGTTCTCCGGCGACGGCGTAGCTCGTTCGCAGCCGCACGGGCGTTTCTCCGCCGAGACCTGCACGCTGTGAATGAGGTCCTGCGTGGTTGGTATCGGGCTCGCTTTGTTGCGGCGCGGCGGCGAGGAGGTCAGACGGTGCGGCGATGCGTCGCCAGCGGTGTGAGAGAAACAAGTCGCCTCCCGCGGAGCGGCTATCTCGGCGTCGTGATGCTGTGTGCTCGTGTGCCTTTCATCGGCGTGGGGAGTGGGCCGCGCGCCTTCCTGCACGTCAGCACAGCCGTCTGCGCTGGCACGTGCTTGTGGGAGCGGCGATGGGATTGGGGAGGGTGTGGGCCTCGTTTCTGCCTCGTCATCCAGCGCTAAAGGTGCTTGCTGGGCAACGCCTTCTCCTGGCGCGGATGCAGGGCAGCCGACGGCGGGTGTGGCGGCATTGGAGAGCCCCGCCAACGGACGCGGTGTGCGGAACTCCCCGGCGGCGAGACGCGTGGGTGTGCTCTGCTCCCCCTCGCACGTTTGCTGAGCTCTCTTGGTAGCGGAAGCGACGGAAGGTGAAATGGGGGTGAAGCGGGGTACAGGGAACGTGTTGGAGAAGGCTGCCATACCGGTCGCCTCGTCCTGCTCATCTGCGAGAGCCTCCTGAGAGGGGGGTTTCGGCGTGCTGGCGTGCCGCTCCACCGCTGCGTGTGCCGGCGTTGCGCCGTGCGTTGGCGTTTGAGAAGCCTTAGTTTGGGTTGTCTCAGCGGCAGTGACCTGCGCAGCCCTCGAAGCGTTGGGCGCCAATAGGTGCGCAGCGGCGTTCTTGCTCGACGCACAGTCGTGCTCCACACGGCTCCGCTGCGATACTGGCGAGTGCGGCGACACTGTACGCGGTGAGGAGGGCTCCTTGTGAAGCTTGGTTATCATTGCATCCACTTGATCTGATGTGTTCACCTCGCGCGGACGTGGCGAAGGCGGCGTGTGGACGCTGGTGGTGGAGCGCGGGCGCGGCAGCACCGCCGGGGCCGGTGACGGACGAAACAGCGTGTAAAAGCGCATCGGCGCGCGCTCCGCTGCCTTTTCGTCCTCGGAACGGCTCCAGTTCAGCTCGCGATGAACGCCACTGCTTGGCAGTGGCGGCGGCGGCGCCGAATGCGACGCGTGGCGCTCACACGCCGACGACGGCGGTGCAGGCGACCGCCCGTGGCGTCCTGCGTTGCGTGGCGGCGTGTTCGTGCCAAACCGCATGGCCGGCGGCTTTGTGCTCTCGCGCTCCAGCATCTCTCGTCGCTTGCGCAGCGCTTCCTGCTGGTGCAACAGCTGCGAAGTTGTCTGCTGCAGAAAGCGCGGCTTCTTGTCCTCTGCCATTGTAGTTTATTCTTTGTTTACGTGTGTGTGTGTGTGTGTGTGTGCGTAGTTGTGTGCTTGCCACCCCGTATTCGATGGTGATGGTGAGCGGAAATCAAGTTGCCCGAGTGAAGGCTAGTCTAGTATCTGTCAGCAAGCTCGTCTTCGTCGACGCGCGGTTTATGACGTGAATGACGAAAACCGCGGACAGGTCGGTTTCTCTCGCCGACGCTACTACACTCTGCGGGGAGAAGGCGAGGAGAGGGGGCGCATAAAACAAGTAATGGATGGGTACCGGACGGCTGGGGTGAGAGTGAGGCGTGGAAAGACGCCTAGTAACACAAAGAACACCACAACGTAACAACGACAAAAGACTTCTCTAACGAACAGTGACTTCACGAAGGGTGTGCTACAATACTGGAGATGCGCCGTATGCCAACGACAGCGCGTGGTGAGTGAGAATGGTGCACCCACGCACGCGAAGGCGCCCGCTCTGCCACAGCCTACGCGACGAGTAGAGAGGCAGCAAAGGTGAAGGTGGACCGAAAGGAAAATTTTTCTGCCCTATTTGTGGGAAGGGGCGAAGAGGGGAGGGGGGAGGACGGTTAGAGAGGGCACCTGTTGCCACGTTAGTTCTGTGCAGGCAGCGAAGCCGACGGCGCACGCGCGATATCGCACACACCCAGACAAGTACACACGCACAACGATAATGCGTCATGATCCCGCGCATGTGCCAGGCGGAAAAAAAAAAGGGAAGCAGAGAAGGGGGGGTGCGATTCGCCATCCGAGAACGAGGACGAAATCATCGGCGCCGCAAAGTGTCAAGCCGAGAGAGTAAGCTCGGGCCTGCTTGTCAGTGAGCGCGAAAAGCCGACATGGCGCGAGGTGTCGCTGAAGACGGGTCTCACGCGCACTGTCGTATGCAGCAGGGAAAAGCTTCTGCGAACGGGCTCAGCCGCCATTCTCTGCTTCTCCACACTATCCCATAAAATCGACCGTAATCCGCGAGTACGAGCAACCGGCGTCGTCGCGCATTTCTTGTACAATTGTTTTTCATGGATGTACGACTACCCACCCCACGCGTTGCTGGCATCCGCTCGCTTTCTCGTCGACAGCACGCGTGAGAGGTGGCGGATCGATTCCAACAGCACTGCAGAAGGAACCGGCGATAGAAGGAGAGACGCAAGCGTCCGCGGGCGTGCGACCCTCGGAAACGGGAGCACACAGAGATAGAGACCCGCAGCAAGCGCCTGGGAAGGCAGAGCGGCGACGAAACATGCAGAGAGCAACCGAGAAACGACGAGGCATTCGAAATCTACGCGATAGTGGGCAGAGACACAGCGTAGGTGCAAACAGCGTAGAGGGTTGTCAGGGTAAGATGTGCTGTGCCGCCTTTAGAAAGTGCTCGTAGAAAACGAACATGAGGACAGAGCGAGGGACTGTCTGGCACATTGACGGCACGCTGCCGCGGTAGAAGGCGGCCAGTCCGCCTCGCTTCCATATTGTCCTGATCGACTGCAGAAAAGACCGGTATTGAATCTCCCCTGTGCGCGCGCGGTGGTCCTGCAAGCGCGTCTTGACGACGATCACCGGCTGACAAATGAGTGCCAGGACTACCTTTGTCACGGTGGAGCAGACGCACACGTCGAGAACCGACAGCTCGCCCTTCCTGAAGCCTATGGCCGCTGCCTTGACTGTGTCGTACAAGGGAAGGGTGAAGGCGTTCGGAACGGCGAGCACCATTTGAGCCGACACGCCGCGCCACAGCGAACGAACCCCGGTGGTCTGCACTGTGTGCAGCAGCCCCCCGCGGAACGTGCGGAAGTTGCGCGGGACTTCCGCTGTTCGTGCGGAAGCCTCCTCCAGCTGCATGCGTGTTTTGAGGAGCCAAATGGGATTGCACGCCACCGCCGAGGTGCAGCTGGCGATTATGGAAAAACCAAAGCGCTCAAGAAGGTTCTGCCACGTCGCCGCCCAGCACGCGGCGAGCGACTCCGTCTCCGAGAACCTCGACCCACCGCTTCCACTGCAGTGAGCTTCACGGCGCTTCGCCTGCCACGCTTCGTACCAGGTGCACTGGCATCGATAAAGGTACATGTAGACACCCCATGCGCAAACCGTGCCACACACGGACACATGGCAGCCCCGAAAAAAGACAGGCAGGCCGCCCTCCAGGCGGTAGATGAGCTGGAACGCCTTTAAAATACTGCGATACGTTTGTCCGTTGTGCTCACGCGTGTGGGTGCCATCTTGCGAGGTAAACCGAATCCGTATCACATCTACCGGATAGAGCAGAATCGTGCTCGCGGCGCCGCCCAGCTGCGACGCCACCGTGTGCTGCAGAGCGGTGGCCTTGGGCGCCGCAGACTGTTTCTCCGCCATGGCAAGGCCCACGTACGCAC
This sequence comes from Leishmania donovani, assembly GCF_000227135.1. Lineage (NCBI taxonomy): Eukaryota > Euglenozoa > Kinetoplastea > Trypanosomatida > Trypanosomatidae > Leishmania > Leishmania donovani. Next base: position 444,514 of record NC_018259.1, on the reverse strand, counting down.
GGAGATGGTCAGAGAGCTGATGGACTCTGAAGAGGGGCTGGCGCGTGGATCGTCCCGTGCTGTACCTCTGCGACGGTGGAGCACGGAGAGGCGGCAAAAAGAGGGGAAGCAGAGGAGAGGGAGGGTGTGAAGAGTGAGCAGAGAGAAGGGAATGCCCCACATAAAAGAAAAACCGTAAAAGAGAGGACGTTCTCGCCACATACACAGTTGAGGCGTGGCTGCCGCCTCCGTGCCGTGCTAGCATGGCTGCATGGCGACCTTGGCCCAACGTGTGGTGACACACAGCGCCACACAGACCACAGAGCAGTTGAGCACAGCGTTTGAGGGCAGGGATAAAACTTGCGTCTCACGCGCGCTGTTGACGGATTATGCCAGATCTAGCCAGCAAAGCACAGCCCGATTCAGCCGTTCTCATCGGCATTGGCCTTTCTTTTGCCTAGGTGTGATGATTCTTTTCCATCCCCCTGCATCCTTCCTCGCACACACACACGCACACGCACGGGACCGCCCAAGGCTGCGCTTCGTGTGAAAACAGAGGTAGACAAAGGGGAGTGAAGGCGGCAGGGGAAGAGTGTTGCCAGAGACGAAAAATAAAAATGGAAGGGCGGAGCCAGGGATCGGGCGACGGCGGGAGGGGCGCGGAGCAGCCCCCCACCATGTTACACGTTTGCGTCTGGGAGTGTGAGAAAGAGAAACCTCACGCAGACCTCCTGGCAGGCACTAGTCTACACGACAGAAGGAGACCGCCTCAGGTGGTCTGTCCCGCAGACGGCCCTCGGTCTCTTTGTCTTGACAGGTGATGCTGTGAATAGAAAAAACCGAGAGGGAATCCAAAGAAATTGGGAAGAGAAAAGAGGAGGAGGAGGGGTGTGGCAACATGTTAGGCCGCCTCGCCAAAGGACATTCACTTGTGCTCCAATGCCCTTAGCCTCTCTGATCTCGATTGCCTTTTCCCAAAAGCCATTCTCAGCCCGGTGGCGCTACGACGACGGATATCGCCGGCACAGAAGCGACAGTGTCTTCTCGTAGATACAGTAGTGAAGAAGGGAGCGGGGGAGAGAGTGGGCGAGGGCGGTTTGGAAGCCGCGGTACATGCCTTGCAGCCCTTGTGTCTTGAGCACGTTCGAGATGCTCTGCGCGACGGAGCGGTACTGGTATTTGCCGAGCGTGGCCCGTTCATCTTGCATGCGCACCTTCATCATGACGAGCGGATGCGACAGAATGAGAATCCACACCTTCGTCAGGGTGGAGCAGACGGCAATCTCGACGAGGCTCAGCTCTGTCATCTCAGCGTGATCCCAGCGGTACCGCAGAACAAACCGCTTCAGTGTGTCGTAGGTGGGGATGCTCAGCGCGTTGGGAAAGATCAAGAAGAGCTGCGGCGACAACCCACGCCAGAGGGAGCGGACACCAGTCGTGTGCACCGTGTGCCGGACACCCCTCCAAAAGGAACGGTAGTGCGAGCTGCGATTCGCCTCCTCGAGCTGCATGCGGGATTTGACGAGGAAAATGGGGCAGGTGACGCAGGAGGAGATGGCGCTCGACAGGACTGACACACCCGAGCGGCCGACGTACGACGTGTACTCCGTCACGTTGCACAGATGACGGTACAGATACATGTACACGCCCCACGCGACAACGGAGCCTGCAACGGCCACCGGGCACCCGCGGAACAGCGTACGCAGGCCCTCCTCTCTATAGATGAGCGCCAGTGAACCTTGAATGGACGAGTACACGCGACCGTTGTGCTGGCGCACCGCCGTGCCGTCCTGTGCCATGAACCGGGTCTTAAGCGTGTCAAACGGGTAGAAGACACAGGTGCTCGTGGCAGACGCCAGCTGCGAGCTAACGGTGTGGATCGTAACCGGCGCATGCCGACCGATCGCATTCAACGACATCGGCACCCAGCCTGCGTACTCGGCGTCATCGCTTAACTTATTCATGGAGATCGTCGACTGAAGCGGCAATGACGCGCAGAGCGTTGTGTTGCCCCTAAAGGCAGGGACAGCAATCAGTGTGTCGTGCCGCACAGTCACCGCTTCTAAGTGCTCCGGTGCTGTGACAGCGGTGGTATCCATTACACGAATCAACACGAGCTAAACGACTCGAAAGGGCGAAAAGAAACAGTAGAAGGAATTAAGGAGATTCGTCTACGCGATGGGGAGGGGGTGGGGGCTGCCGAAATGCGAAGCGCCTCGGCTAGGGTAGTGACCGCTGCGGGGGAACGTGTATGTATGTGTGCGTATGGAACACACGATGACCGCGACACGGCCCAGCGACGAGAAGTGCGGGCGAGAGGGAGGGGGCAGGTGGCCCAGGTGAAAGAGTGCGTATCCGCGGCTGCCTGCGCGCCACTCGCCGTCAAAATGTACGCGGCAATGTACACCGAAGCAGGGAGCAGTGTAAACGAGCGAGGGAGCAAGCAAGTGCCGCAGAGAGAGGTGAGACAGTGGGCTGTGAAGGACGTTCCACTCCTCAAGGTGCTCGAGGGAGAAGAAACCGCAGAGGCCGAGATGAGGAGTGGGTGACGGGAGTAGCGATCCATGCTCCATGTACTGGGGCGCGTGTGCGTCAGCTTGCAGCAGTAAAGTGCACCGGCAAGGAAGCAAACGCGTTTGCTTCCCGAAGAGCACACCAACACAGAGAACAAGAGGTTTGTGGTAATGGTGCGCGCGGGGGGGGGGTAGAAGAAGGTGATTGACACGGAGAAAGTGGGTGCACCAGGGACAAGCTCGAGCACAAACACGACAGGCAGCTCGAAAACATTGTCTGGGAAAGTCGCACATGCTTCCCTGTTCGTTTGGTTTGGCGCGTTTTCTGCTGTTGCGCTTTTGGGCGACTTAAACACACACACACACACACAGAGAAAAAGCTGTGCGCCGTATCGGCATACACACGCGGGCCAGCTCAGCACCGCCCGTTAAGAGGTGTCTCACCAGTCCGCAAAACAGTGGGGTGCAGATAAGCGTGAGAAGGCAAGAGCACGTGCATGTTTTGTACTTTGTTCGGCTTTTCTCCTTGTCCTTTTCGTCGTGCATCAGCTGCGTTATTCAAGAGCAGCGCGTAACGGACGGCATACATTCTGTGCCGCCACCGTTCCCCCCTCCTTTCCTCCACACGGGCCGCTACTCAAAGCCTCGACTCTGCCGTGGCTCTGCATTGTATCATCCACCAACGCAATCAACGAAGTAAAAAGGACGCACGCCCCTCACAGCAGGATCGGCAGAGGGAATCTTGAGAGGGAAGAAAGAGGGAGGCGTGCGTGTGTGTTTGGAGGGGCGCCGGTGGCGACGACAGTGAGGCCGACAAATGGAGGCTGGTCCCCTGTCCTGCCCATCTGCGCATCTGCCTGCGTCAGAGAGAGGTGAATGGGTTTGCCGGCGGATCTTCCATGGACAGGTTTGAGAAGCCCGGAATAGTCTCCTCGCGCAGACGACGCTCGTCCTCCTCCTGCATCTTGTTCTCCTGTTCCGCACCCCAGACCTTCACCTCGATCAGAAAGTCGGCAAACTGGGTGCGAAAGCGCTCGTCATCCGTGAAGGACTCGTAGCACATATCCACAAAACTCAGAATGGAAGTCGTCGTCAGCGTCGGAATAACGGTGAGGCTGTCCAGCAGGTAGGCGCGAATGACGTTTTTGCCAATCGTTGGCGTGTCCGGCGGCACCATGGAGGAAACGTTGAAAAGCTTCTGAAGAATCCGGACGTGGTGCTGGAAGCCAGAGGCGTGCAGGGAGTCCATCGACGCGACCATCACGTCCACCAAGATGCGCTGCATGTAAGCCTTGAAGAACACCTCCGCGTACTCGGACTTCGACACGTTCTCGAGAAACAAGTCCAGCGTTTCCAGTCCGGTGGACATGGTCGGGTAGTCCGTGTGCTTGATGGCCCACAGCATGCCCAGCACAACATCCTCGTGAGTGGATGTGTAGCAGATAAACGCCTCAAAGCAGTGCGCGTTCAGCGCCTGCAGGAGCTTAAAAAGGTTAACACGAAAATCAGGGTGGCTCTCCATGTCCTGGGCAATGATGGCGACGGTGGTGTTGAACGTGTGGTCGAGGATCGCCTCGCAATTGTTCTCGATACACCGACCTAGAGTGCGCACGCACGCGGTCGCCAAAGCCAGCGCCCCGGGCTCCTTTGCCGCCGCAATCGCGTTCTCGTAGTCGAGCAGCACGACTGAAAACATGTCCGGCAGGCAGGATTCTGCGATGAACTTCAGCTGTGTCGCGTGGCTCACGAAGCGCTCAAAAATGCGCAGAATCTCACGCTTGGCAAGGCGCACGTACTTCATTTCAGGGCGATGCAGCGCCGTCTCGCCGCCGTCGGCGATGGCCCTCACCTGCGCCTCGGAAAACATGCGGTAAAAACCGTAGAGGTCTTGAGTGATCATCATCATCTCGTACACAAACACGTCACCGCACGAGTCCGCCACATTGCTGAACACGCGCAGGTAGTGCAGCAGCTCTACCATCGCTTCCTCGCTTTGGCAGAAGGCGCTCCCAGCGGCGGCCGCGGACGCCGTGCACGCCTTGAACCGGGCGTTTGTGTCCGTCAGGAATGTCTCGAGCAGGAGCGCGCGCTGCTGCTCCGTCGAGCCGGCAGCGATCATGTAGCCAGCGGCGTTGAAGCATGTCTGCACCTGCTGCAAGGAGAGCATCTCTGTGATAGAGCTCCACGTCTTCGCCACCTCGGATGCGAGGCTGGTGCTACCGTTCACCTCCGCGTACTTGGCGTCGAGCTGCTTGCTAAGCTTCACGAAGGTGTCGACGGCCATGTCTTGCACACCGGGAAATTTTTCCCGCATGAACTGGAACACCTTCCGTGTCACAGTGGAGAGGAAGGTGGCGTGATTGCGCAGGTAGCGGGGGTACTGGCCAACAATGAACATGACATCGCTCGCGATCACGGCCCGGTTGTCTTTCCCGCTCATGGTCTTGAAGAGCGTGAGGAGGTCGGTGATGATCTTCACAAAGAGGTCGCTCTCGTCCTGCTCGGAGAGGGCCATGGAGATGGAGCCGACAGCCCAGCAAAGGGTGTTGCAGTTGTGCCACGACCACTCGCTTCGGTCCAGCTGCCGCTTCATCAGATCGGTCATAATATTGCGCGTGTCCTTCGGGTCCAGGTGGGTGAGGAACACCAGCGTCTGCCGCATCAGATTGTAGAGCTGCAGCTCCTCGACGTCGGTGACGTGCTGCCGGCGAATCTCGCCCTCCTCTTCCACAATGATCACCTCCTCCGGCTTCGCCATGCGGCGGATAAGCACAAAGCGAACGTCGGAGAGAACCCGCGGCAGCTTCGACATGAGGTTCCGCTTCACAACGCTGGCGGGCGCCCGCAGCAGGTGATCGCCCAGCCACCACCAGTATTCCACGCACGCCTTAAAGAGCTCCTTTTCGTTGATGTTGCTCATGCCGACGAGCATCTCATGACAGGTGACGAGCAACATGTCGTCGTAAGATATGCTTGCGTAGTAGTGTCTAAGGAAAGCAATCAGGAGCAGGTTCAAATTCGCCACGTACTCCTTGTCAACCAGCGACCCCTGCTCGTACAAGGTGACGACGCGCTCCATAACGGAGGAGTGGGTCGTCGGGAACGCGCTCATGATGTTCCCGAGCGCTGTCTTGAATGTTTCGAGAATGCAGCGCACCTGCTGATCGCCGGCGGCACCGCTACTCGTGGCAGCAGAGCACATCTCTGCCAAGCACCGCACCGCCTCGCTACGGACGTTGCCGTCGCTGACGACCAGACGCGAGATGCTTTGCAGCACTTGCTCATTGAAGATGAGCTCCGGTGTCATCCACGGCACGTACACCTCCAGCGTGGAGAGGGCCGTGCGGAGCAGCACCGTGTCCTCTGCGTTGACGATTACCATGACGCATAGCTCCATGATGAAGCGGAAGTCCTGTGCCAGAGCCTGCTTCTTACGCTCCACCCACCGCGACGTCAGCGTCTTTTCGCCGAACTCGAACACCTCCTCTCCTACAAGGCGAAGTAGGTTGAGGTTGTTCTCCACCATCGGCTCCGATGGCGACGCGCTTGTCGAGATTTCCTGCACAAAGTTCGGCCACCGCACCGGCCACTCGCGCTTCGCGATCGACACGAGTGTCATGTTCATCTTTGTCAGCAGGGTGCGGTTCTGGCGGATGTGGGCGAAGCTCGTGCACTCGCGGACGATCAGGCTCACAACGAAGTTGCGAATCGCCTGCTGGTTGTCTGCGGAGAGGGTGTTCCATCGATGCAGAATCGTATCATCCAATACCTGCAGCGCAAAGAAGCGCGTGTTTGTGTTGCGCGACTCGGTGAGCAGCTTGTCGACGCGGAAGAACGCCTCTGGGTTCGCCTTGAAACGCGTCAGCACCTCCTGCGCCTCCATAATTTCCGCTGGACTACCGGAGGACATGGCCGTCAAGACCTGCTCAAACCGCTGTACATCGAGCGGCTTACTGAAATCTAAAATGGCGTCCATGTCAATTAGCGCAGCTCGGCGCGAGAACTCCCAGGCGGCCGCACAAGAACGGCACAGAAAGACAACAGCAACAACAACGAGAGACGAAAACGGAGGATGGAGTATTGACGGGAAAACAAGAAAGGGAAGACGGACGTCCGGGTCGACCTCTGCGCAAACCCTACACCAACACAGCACACAAAGAGGAGCGGAAAACACACGCACACACAAACAGGTAAAATTAAACGCAAAACCCCACGAGAAACCCCACTCACGATGATGCAACGTCCACTTGACGGGAAAGTGGAGCGCACGAGGAGGAGCACGACCACAACAGATAGTTACAGAGGGGGGAGGCAGGCAGGGAGCGGGACGGATTAGCACATACACACGCACATCGAAACAACCACCACCAAGAACAGGGATGCCTTCAGTGGGGAAAGGCGCGACAAAGAGGGAAAGGGAGAAGGACAGAAAACGCCGTCCCCTTGCCCGGTGTCGGCGTGGTGTGCAAAAGTCACACACGGAAACTCGAGAGGGACCTCTCCCTCAGCACTCCCCTTCCCAGAGAAGTCACCCTTGTTCGATCGTGTGTGTGTCTGTGTGTGTATGCTCGGATAAGTGTGCCTGGTGGTGGGAGAGGGAAGGACACGAATGCAAGGCAGACACAATGCCGCTCAACGCGCGCGTCCTTTGCCGACGTTTCGCCCCTTCCGAAACCTCTTCCTTGGAAGACGTCCTCTTTCGGCGACGAAGTTAAATCACTGCCAAACTCGTGCAAAGAGCATAGAGCTCGGAGGGACATGAAAAGGCAGGAAAGGCGCGGGGTGAGGTGGGGAGGGCGGAGGGGACGGCGGGAGCATGGAACGTGCGCCGAGCGCACGACAGAGAGCCAGTGAGGGAGGAGCGAGAGAGAAGGAAGGTGGAGCGTACAGGCGTACAGTAGAAGAGGCAAGGAAAGCGTGCTCACAAGTATGCCAAGCGGCATGTCCCCTCAACAGAGCACAGACGTAGGTGCGCAGCCTAGTGCCAAGACGGAAGTTCGGTCTCGTCAACGGTGAATCGAGCACCGCCGACAGAGTCTGATGTGTCTCTCTGTGGGAGTTTCGCCATCCGCCACCTGGGTCAGCATGGCAACCAGGAGAAGGGAAAGGACACGCTGACCCAAGCGGCTGAGGCGCCCCGGCTGCCCCCCTCCCCCGCTAGAACCACGCAGGGACGTCCACATGAATCGGAATAGATGTTTGCGTCCGTGTGTGTCAGTTCATTGTGGAGGTAGTTGCACCATGAGAGAGTGCGATAGAATACGTTGATTGTCGCCGGTAAACTCACCAGGAGGGAGGAAGAGCAGGTAGCGGGCACCACCGCCCCCCCACCGCACTCTCTCCCACTCAAAAGTTCTCTCTTCCGCCTCGAACAGCAACACCCGAAGGCTGGCACCAAAGAGGTCTGCCGAAAAGGCTACCACGACGGCAGCGTTACAGGAAACAAAAGACAAAAATAAACCCCCGAAAAGTGTCCGCAACAACCAGATCAAAGAAGAGCAAGTCGAGAGACCAGGCACACTCGATGACATCTATACTTTCATATATAGCTGCTTCCACGGCCTGGGGCAACCGCTGAGGTATCTAGGAGAGCAAGAACACACCGCTGCCCTCGGTCATGGCGAAGCGAAGCTTTTTCTCCATCTCTTCTTTCGTGTTGTACTGCGGCAGCTTCAAGTAATTCTGGCACGTCATGGCGGATGGCAGCATGTCCTCTTCCTTGATGCTGGCATCCTCGGACGTTTTCCGCACAATGGTAAAGGACGGCCGCAGTCGACCCAGGCCGCCAACAGGGAGGTGCGCAGAGCCGGTGAGGAAAAAAAAGAACTGCTTCTGCTCCTCCACCGTGAAGGCGGCCAGGATGTCAAAGAGCCACTGTACATGCTTGCAGTTAAGGGTGTACCCGTAATTCGCCTCGCTGTACTTCTCAAAGTCGTCGCGCGTGATTGCAGTCTCGTGGCCAGCGATGAGCTGGTACAACTCGTCCACGCTGAGCATCTGCAACGCCACTAGCGGTATGTACCAGTGGAAGCCCTCGCGGAGAGCATGGACCGCCGCGGCAACCCCGCGATCGAGCAAAAAGCTCGTCACGGCGTCACAGTAGGCCATCATGTTGTTCGCCGTCACTGCCGTCTTCGCCCCATCCGCACACAGCTCCACGCTGTCGTCCCCCGGGAGCGTGAAGTCGAGGGCGAGGTCCTGCACCTCCACCGCTTTCGTCTGCCCTGGCAGCTGCACGCGCGTGTGCCCACTCGCGGCGGCTCCCGCCATAGCAACCAGCAGACGCCCGACCTCCTCGCTGAGGTCCTGCACATCGTGGATCCCGCACACGTCACCGCGCAAGAGGCGGAGGAAGACCGGTGAGAGCGGGAGGCCGGGCACGTGCTCGTCAACGAGGGCACGGCCGATAAAGCGGCCAATAAGACGGAAGAAAGGTACCAGGTGGTCCTTCTCCTGAGCCGACCCCGGCAGCACCGGTTTCGGGAACAGACCATAGGCGGCGGTATTGTACTCATTATCATCGGCGGCCTCGTTGCCGTCGCGCCAGAGTCCCAGCTTGCGCTGTCGCAGCTCTTGGCTGACGAGGGTGTAGAACTCGCGCGTCGGGCCATCGCCCCAGCCATTTTCGTTGTAGAAGTGAAAGCTCCAGACAAGGTTCCGCGCCCGTGCGTCCTGCGCGCTAAGCACCTTCTTCGCGCACTCCAAGACGTCCTCACGCCACACCCGCTTCGTCTCCTTCTTGAGCTGACCGTAGATGCCCCGCATTTGCTCACTCGACATCCGCGGCTCATTCAAGCCGAACAGTTCCCTGTATTTGCGCATCTGAATCAAGCAGCGATCCGTCGACGTGAAGCCGACGTCGAAGAGAAACTTGCGCGTCGAGTAGCTAAAAAGGTAGGTGCAATCCAGTGCAAGTTTTACTGCCCACGTGCCACGTTGCTGGCCAGCCAGCAGCATCTGAGAGCACTGCTGAATTGCTTTGCTGTTGAGCTTCGCGTGCTGAAACTCAGCGATGGAGATGGCAGGGGCAAAGGTGTTCAGAATGCATGCGACGTCGACGCCGCGCAGATGTTTCGATTCTGCAGCGGCTTGCGTTCGCACATAGTTGAGAAGCACCGCCCAGTTTGCTACCGCGGCGTGCAGCGTGCCCAGCAGCCCCAGTACATCCCGCTGGCTGTCGGAGAGCACGTGCTTGCTGTAGTGGAAGGCACCAGCAAGCTGCTCTTGAACATCCCGCACTGCGCTCGGCTTACGGTCCTGCGACGGCAGGCGCACCTGCAGCGGTGCCTGCGGATTGCCGCTGGCAGGGAATGCATTGGGGACCTTGTACAAGGAGTAGTACTGCGGGTTGTATGGGGTGGTGCTGTAGTACAGTACGACAGGTCGCTGCAGCGAGTACCCAGCGGCGGTCGATGTGTCCAGCGGAACGAGACGGCTGTGAGCACCGTGCCGGACTTCCTCCTCCTCGTGTGCCCCCTCCTCTGGAGCGGTGGTGTCGTGGGGCTTTCCGCGCCGCTGGTGACGCGGCTTCGCCCTTCTTTCGGCGTTGTCGCGGTGGCTGCCTCGCGCCTCATTTTCGGAGGCCGCCGCGGCAGGAAGGACGAGGTGCTCCATGATCTGCAGCATCGTCATCGACAGCGGCAGCACATGTGTGCCATAGCGAATCCATACGTTGCTGTTCGCTGGTGCTGAAGCAGGGGACGAGGGAGCAGCTGGCATTGGTGTTTCTGCGTCGCGGGACATAGGGGAGTGCCGCGGGTGCAAATCGGGCAGGACGTTTGTCACGGCTTCGCCTTCTTCGCCGTCGCCGTTGTCTCCGTCCTCGCTCTCCTGCTGCAGCACCTCCTGCTGCAGAACTTGCGCCATGGCGCTGACACTAGAGATGGGTCGAATGCGGGCCTTGATGCACTGCCGCGGCGAAATAGAGCTGTCGCCGTCGCCGCGTGCACTGGGAGTGGAAGTGTCCGCCGTCGTGTCGCCAGCGACTGCGACAGACGCGCGGTGAGGCTCGAAGGAAACGACAAAGTAGTTGTGAACGCCGCCGATGAAGTCGTACGTGGGCACGGTAAAGTCGTCGAGGAGCGTCAGTATTGTGTGTAGGTGGTGCACAAAGTGGGAGAGCAGACTACCACTGCCTTGACCCACCCGCCCAGCGGTGGTGGCAGCCAACGTCGGCGCCACCCCGGCACTCTTTTTCGCTTTCCCACCTCTCGTCGCGGCCGGAGACGTGGAGAGCGCAGCGACCAGGTGCATCACTGCGTAGATGTTCTGCTGGCGGCTTAAGCAGTTTCGCAGCTCCCGCACAACGCCGCTCGAGAAAAACTCAAACGCCGTAACGTCACCAGCGAGCACGTCACGCAGCAGGCCAATCGCGATGCTGAAGTGGTCTTGACGGAGCTCCTCGACCACGCGACGCAGGGGCTCGGTTGCCTGCTCATCCTCGACGTCGAGGAAGCGCTGGAGCAGTATTGACGCCTCGGTGCCGATGATGGTGCTCCACCCGGCAGTGCAGGTTGTCAGGGCTGTGCGCGCCTCACGCGTGAGTGTCGTCCTCCCCTTCACCTTGCAGCGCTGCTTCAGCACTTGCAGGCTCAGCTTCACGCCCTCGCGCGCGAACTGCACTTGATAGATGCCACTCAGCTTTTGCAGCAGCCGTCCCGCCAGAGCAACCGCAAGAGCATTGCAGACAAGATCGGCGCCGCGAAGATTGTTGTTTAGAGACTCACCGAGCGAGACCTTTGTGATGTCGCTTGCAAGAAGCTGCTCCGTGGAGGCCATGTCAACCGCGCTAACGAGAAAGTCGAGGCACGACGTCCGCACCGCAACAAGCTCAGAGGAGACGCACACGCAGACAACGGTGGGAATGGCTTCCAAGACGCGCTGGAGCAGCTGAGGCGACTTGCGGTACAGCTCCAGCTTGTCCCGATTGCGCGCCGCGGCCCCCACTACCTGCTCCATATCTGTGTAGCTGTGCTGGCCACCGTGGTCGTCCTTGTAGTGCTCCAAAACGCAGGCAGTGCAATAGTCTTTGTCGGGGCACTCGTTGCACCGGTACCAGTCACCGGGGGTGCAGTTCTTCCCGCATCCATCGCACATAAAACCGGAGGCACGGCACCGGGCGTACGCCGCCTTGGTCTCAATCTTGAGGCCCTGCTCCTGCGCTACCCTCTCGCGTAGGTGCGTCAGAGTCGCGTCGGCATCGCTATCATCGTCGAAGTCATGCATCTGCTCCCCGTCCTCGTCCTCTTCCGTCGTGTAGTCCTCATCCTCGTCATCACCGTCGTCCATGCCCGACCGATTGCCATGGGCCATGGCGCCAGTGAGCAGTGGCCGCTGTGTCAGCATCTCCAGCCGCTCAAGCTGCTCAGTAGCGCCGGTCCTGCACGGAATCAACAGAGAGGCCAATAGCCGGCACACAATGGTGCGCTGGTGCGAGGTGAGCATCGTCGTCCGCGCAGCTGCTGGCTCAGTACCGGCGCCCCCACCAGAGTCCATTCCGGAGTCACGTCTCACTACCAGTTCGGCCGCCGCGCTGCGGCGAGCAACCCTTCCAGCCGCCGATGGGGCGGCGTGCTGCTCCGCCACTACCGCGGGAACCGGCGCTGGTTGCAGTAAGGAGAGCAGCGTGTTGAATAGGTCGCTTTGGATCACCGAGGCGGCGATGCCGGCGCTCCACTGCACACCTGCGAACAACAGGGACAGCGCCGACGACAGCGTGTCGTCGTTGACGTCACGCTCGTGTAGGAGGACTGCGATGCGGTCTGCCGCGTCGCCGAACACGGTCTCGACGGTGGCTCGGTCCGTCTTGACGCCTTCGATGGCCTGTGCCAGTGTGGCAATCGCCTTTTGACGTATCTCGGAGTCGCCGTTTGTCATGCCGATTCGCAGTGTGGGAAGGCAAGCAGTAATATGCCGCACGCTGCTCTCGTCCACCTCGCCGACGAGCCGTTGCACAATGGTCCAAATTTGACGCTGCTTGTGCAGTGTGAAGAAGTCGGCGAAGCCAAGCACCGCCTCGACGCCGTCGTTGTGCAGCAGCTCGCGGCTTCCCATCTGGCTCCGCGTGATCATCTCCAAACAGGTGATGCACTGCTCCGACAGCTCCACATCCTGGATGGAGCGGAGGTGCTGCAGCAGCACTTCGATCAAGGTGTGACGAGTTGGGAACGTCTCGAAGGTGCGAGGAAAAGCATCAATGATGTAGGTGAGGGCGCGGGCTGCCGTGATGAACACCTCGCGCACCTGCGACGACGCGATGCACCGAAGCAGCGACGGTAAAACAAGCGGGATAGTGGCCATCGTGGACGGCGAAATGAAGGAGCTCATCGTGAGTTGATCGCACAACATCTGCAAGCCGCTGTGCTGGACCGTTGGGTCAGGGCTGTTGATGGCGCCGATAAGCTCAGCGTTCGCACGCCGCGTGTTCCCCTCCGGCAGGCCGATCCCCTCCATGTAAAAGCGAAAGCCGTCCATGTTTTCGCGTCTAGGGTGAGCACGTCACACGGAATGTATCGTGGCTGAGGGGTGCTCAGAGTGGCGCACAAGAATCTGCACCAGCAGCCGTCAAGGCAGGGTATACGAGGAAACGCAGAGGGGGAGGGAGACGGGTGGGCTGAAAAGCAATCAACAACAACAGAAAAACGAAATGACCTTGTCGCTCGACAACAACACCGCAGGAGATGGCAACGCGAGCGAGAGCACGCGAGGCAACACGATGCACTTGCGCGGCAGCAACGTCAGACGGAAGCAGTTGAGAGAACCGAGAGTCCACAAAATAGAATATCAGCAGCGTGACTCGCAGACAACGACCTCGCGGATAAATTAGCGAAAGTCTCCAAGCGACCTGCACCTCAGCGACAGAGGGCAACAGGTCGCCAGATGAAGTCTAAGAAGCGGGGGCCAATGAAGGCGGTAAGACCAAGGAAGAAGGCAAGACAGTGAAAGGGAAGGAGAGGAGGGGGTGAGGGGAGTGGGGACCTGCCAGGCAGCTCTGGTCTTCTGCGAATTAAGACCCCTGATGCAGAAGGAGATACACACAAACGAGGCGAAGACAAAGAAAAATCAAAACGATGAGCGCGCGTGGTGACGAGGGCGACTGACGAGGAGGGGTCCTTAGCGGAATAGCATTGAAGGGATATCTTCAGCAAGCGATGCTCACTTCTACGCCTCTGTGCAGTGGCGACAGCCGCCCACCTTACACCAGAGAGAGAGAGGGTCGACAACGAGCCTCGTTAGCTACGGCCCACCTATACGGCGCAAACAAAAAAAAAGCAAGGGATCGACACAGCTGTCGATGGCGCATGCACGGCAACCACACAGTTTCGCAGGGGTGCCGTTTCACGTATGCACCCCACAGGGCGAGCGAGAGTGGAAAATCGAGGGCCTCTCTGCTCGACTGAGAGGCGCCGCTTCGTGTGTCCGTAGAGGATACCCTCGCTAGGCGTGAAAAGGCCCTCAGACACACGGACACGCACTGTGGGGAGGCCCACAGCTTGCAAAATGGATCACCCCTGGGGTGTGGAAGAAGATGAAGGAGGGGGAGAGTGAAGGCGTGCTCGTCTGGCTTGCGTGATAGACGGGAACGCCGATGACACGAGTGCAAATATTCAAAAACAAAAAAGAGAAGAGAGATCGTGAACCCGTACGCAGCGAAGAAGTACAATCACTTAGCTCGACTTGCAATGTCAAGTCGGTGCGCGTGCGCGTTGGTGGGCAGATGCGTTCGGAGAACGGGTGCGCATAGGTTATAATCCGTGAAAAGGGGGAAAAACATTGTTTGCCCGTTTGGTGTTGTTACAGCACGGCCAACCAAACAAGGAATGTAGCACGTGTGAGGTAACAGGAGCGAGAGAGGCCGGAGGGGGGGGGGGAAGACAGCATTGAGAAGTAACGTGTCGCAGCAACCGCTGTTCAGGTAGAGGCGGTGATTCTTGGGCGACGCACTACAGACCCGGTTCAGCGGATTCAGAAGCATACCACCTCTCTATATAGATAGGTGTGCGCGTGTGCACACTCGAGACAGGGAGGGTTGATGTTTCGCTTCGAAACAAGGAGCACAGAGTGGGTTAGCCGCGTTGGGGGGGGGGGAGGGGCTGTGCGCCCAAGACTTCCGTTCGTAAGCGCCGCTTCGCTTGGCATGTCGTGCTCTCTTCGTTGTTTGCTTTCTATTTCGTCTCTTGGCAGGCAGAATAACATGGAGGGGGTGGGGATGTCGTCGGGCGCGCACTGTCCACCACAGTTGCGCGCGCGCACACGCATGAACAAAACTAGCAAGCGTCCACGAACAGAGAGAGGAATGCAAATGAAGCACACGGAGAAGGCCTGGAACAGGATGCTACAGCGTCCCAGAGGCGCCGATCACGAAACGACAACAGATGCTATGAAGGAGACGACGCTCAAGCACGAGCACAACAGCTCCACTACACACATACCCTCACTCTTGAAAACAAACCACGAAGAGAGGACAAACCCAGCGTTCGCATCGGGGAGGGCAACAGCACATACATGCGACAAGAAAGAGAAACACAGAATCCGATCATAAAGACGGTCGAGCAATCACATGTTCGGCTTGTCCCCCGTCCTCTTCACTCAATCGCCGCCTTCACCTGTGCCGCCTTCAGCGCCTGCTCACGGCGTATCTTGCGCATAATCTGGTAATGGTAGTTCTTGTTGAAGCCCTTTGCCTTAGCCTCCTCGTATTCTTTGCGGGCACGCGCCTCGCCGCCCACACCCCACGCCGGCGCCTTCCGGCACGCGGCATCGTCGCCGCGCAGCCAGGTCTTCTTGGGCCAGTTGAAGATGAAGGGGCCGTAAACGTACCGCCACCATGGACTCACCTCGCCGTCCTGCTTTGCTAAGTTTCGACGCAGGATGTAAATGGTACGGTCGTAGGACTCCGAACTCCAGTCCAGCCACGAAAAAAACGCCTTGCCCGCCTCGCTAGTCGGGCGGTCGAGGAAGCGCTTGTAGTACACCTCCGTGTCGCGGTTCCATTGGTACTGTGGACAGAAGCTATCATCGTACTTGAGATCCTCGTAGCGGACGAGACCGCCACGACTGTAGTACGAGTATACCTCCATCAGGGTCGGTGGGATGAGGTACAGCAAGTACATCACCGTAAACGGGATCCAGGCAACGTCTAAGCCTGCCATTGTCGTGGTTGTTGTTTTTTGTGCTCTTCGAGTCGTGCCCGACCTTAGAGACAGGTACGCGCAGAAGCGTGTAAGGTGATGAACGGCGCGAGGGAATGACCGGCACACATGCGACAGTAACGGCTAAACGGGACGACTAAAAAGAGAAGAGCAGCGGTCCGTGGTTGGGCTTGCGTTTCTACATGCTAATGCTATGCGTAGAGTTCCTACCCTGGTGAGTCGAGGAGGAGACAATATCGAGTGTCTGCCAGCGCGCGGGTGTCGGCGGCTTCCTTGGTGCTTGCACCCGGTGATCCCTGGCCGGTGGCGGGTGCAACGGACAGAGAGGAGCGAGAGACAAGCGACTCGGAGAGCGCCCAAAGAAGAAACAGTAAAAAAAAAAAGAGCTAGAGAACACAAAACGAGACGAGTGCACTCGATGTCCTGGCACTCCGTTCTTCGTGGAGTCACGTGCGACACGGTACGGCAGTAGGGAGTTGTTGATGTTCGCAGCTGCGAAAGTGAGACAGACAGACAGAGAGAGAGAGCAGCGGGTAGAGACAGTGTCAAAGGACGCGGGAAGAAGAGTAACGAGGAACGTCACGGAAGAAGCAGACGTACAGGCAGCATGTGAAGCAGCTCGCGAGCTTGGTATCCGAGTGGTGAGTGCGTGTGGGCTTTGTCGCGCCGCACGGCACGCGGTCGCGGTCATCACGCAACGAGCCGAGCGCCAGCCCTGTGTCAGAGCAAGGATGCGCGGAGATCGGAAGGCAACGCACAAGAGCACGAGGCGGCGCGCGGACTCTCCCGCACTCACGTTCTGCTGTGCTCCGTATCTAGCCATGAGTGGATCCGTCCACCACCTTCGACTATTCGTGTTGTCTGCGATGGGGATTCTGTTCTGTTGCAGGGTGTACGTCCTCGCGCCACGTCTCATCGCATCCGCGGGCAGCTTTCGCCTGCACAGCCCATGTCCCTCACCCGCGTCGGCACGCACCGTTACGTGTCTTGCGGCAGCAAAGGGAGATGACCGACAAATCGAAAGAGGCCGAGAGATGAGGGAGAGCAGGAGCTGGGCTGAAGGCGCTGGGCAAAAACCAGGCACGCAGAGACGGACATACGGAGACACACGAACACACACACACACACACACACACACACACACACAAAAAGAGTTCTCTCATCATCCAACAAAGACGACACTCCCCCAGACAAGAAGACACACACGCACACCGACTTCTCATTTATTTACGAAAACGTATGCTGCTCAGGTGGCCACGTCAGCCCTCTTTCCGCCGACGGTGCGGCACGACTAAAAGATCCTTTACATGCGACCCCAGTTCGTCCTGGTGCACATACGTTCTCTGACCTTCTCAAACATCGGCGCTCACGATCTCGACGATGGCGCTGCCACGAATCACGGTGGTGCCGAGAGCCAACCTGGCCTCCTCGCTGACAGCTGCGTTGCGGGTCTCATCCATGGCGTCGTGTAGCACGATGCTCATGTGCTCGTCGACGCCGCGCAGCACGCCGGAGATGGAGCGGCCACCTTGTATCTTCACCACAATCCGCTTCTCCATGAAGTGGTTGAGGTTGGGAAGCGTCTTGTGCGCCGGCATTGCTGCTAAAAAGCTGTGAGAGGGTGCAGATTCTAAGCGTTAAGTGCACTTCGTTCGTTGTGTGTATGCTGTCGAAGAGGCAAACAATTTTACGACGAAGTGGCGAAGAGGGGAGACGCTGCGCAATTTCAGCAACGACGTCTGACAGGGCGTCGTACACAGCTGGCCACCACATGAGAATTGTGTGCGAGTACGGTGGGTGGCAGGTCGGTTTTGACGTGGTTCATCGTCAGGAGAGAGTGTTGGGACGCATGCCCGAACGAGATGATGGAGGGACAGTGGCAAGCCAGCACTACAGTGCGGAGAGCAGGGTGGTAACCCTACCGGAAAACAGCGCTGATAAAGTAGCAACGGCTTTTCGAAAACGCGGTTTGCAAGGCAAGGAAACGAGGGACTCGACAACGGTCAGCCGGAGACGATAGTCGTACTCCATTCTGCTGCCCGAAACCTTGGAGCGTGCACGACGCCTTCACTCAGCATGAGCGTACACGTTTGCCGTCTCACGCGCGTCGGCCTTTCACCAGACTGCGCAGGCTCCACTGCCTCAACCGCGCAGGCCTACGGATACAGGCACGGTGGGCTCCGCTGCGACCGCGCCATGCAGCAGCTGCTTCGCCTTTTACCAAACGACACGACACACGTAGTTGCCCACTTCAGGGAGTTTCTTTTTAAATTTGCGTGTCTATTGTGTATCCACATCAAAACAACAAAATCGTTGAGGGAGGGCTTGCGACAAATGTAGAGATGAAGAGGAGGGGGTGGCCGGGGGGAGCGGAGGCACACCGATGGGCCACACACAACGGCACACGCACAAATTGGCACGCCAGCGTTCAACTCACTATTAGTGCGTGTCTGTGTGTGTGTGTGTGTGTGCGCGTGCCGCCGAGAGAATGAGCGAGTTTACGTGTGACCATATATCGCTGTGTGCCACTGCCACCTATGTACATCTCAAAGAACCACAGGAGAGAGACGGCGAGCAAAGGCAACGCCGATGGGAGGCGAACGAGAAAGAAGGCGGAGGGGACGCGACACGTCGACGTAGCCTCTTCGGCCGATGCATTCCGAGACGCTGTACATCCCCCCCCCCCACCACCACCACCTCCTTTGCCGAGCGCCCTCTTTGCCACCGTCATCCACTCCACTTAGCATTCCCCCGTCATTGTGTATAGTACATGAACAAGCAACGCGCACCGTCATGTCCGCTTGTAGAGGGGGAGAGAGAGAGAGAGACGGAGACTCGCACCGAGTCTGCGCACGCCTACACACAGCGAGTGAGGACGGGGATGAAAAAAAAAAAGGACGCGGCACTGGGTGGCGAGTGGCCCAGCCAAGACAATCGGGCAAAGCGGCGCCTCCTAACCAGCAAAGCAAGACCTCCACAAGCAGCGCCGCCGCGGTTTTAATCACGAACCAGCACACAAAAACCGCGTTGCAGCTCCTGCGCAGCAGCGAAGGAGCGGGAGCTGCCTTCAAATGGGAAAAGCAACAGAAAGAGAGCCGTCATTTCACTCTCAGCAGGGCAGTCTCCGGTGTTTCTCTCACCACCAGCCAGCACCCCTGCACCAGTGGCTCAGCCCGCTATGGCATCTGCTTAGTATAGCCTGGGCGGGCAACAACAACCACGAGACAAGCTGGTGGAGCAATACCAGCAGACTAGTCGTAGAGATCTATGCCGTCCTCCAGGTCCTCCAGGGCCTTGAGTCGCACCGCATCAGTTTCTTCGCGGGTGTGGATGTCTTCGGCCTTCTCGGCGTTCACCTTCTCAATGTACTTCGCGGCAACGTCATCCAGCGCGGCTTCCTCGGTCGCCGGCGTTCTGGTGATCCCGGAGAGGTGTGTGGTGCGACGCTGACGCTGACGCTCCACCGCACGCTTCTCCTTCATGGCTCGATCAAGATTCTTGTCCCGCAGGCTTTCGTTCTCCAAAAGAGTGCCGATGACATTCTTCTCATCTGGAGCCTGCGTGCACAGCGACGGAGACAGCTCTATCAGCGACACATTGCCGTCGATGCCGCCAGTGGCGACATAGTTGCCGCTCTGCGAGGGCTTGATGGTGTGCAAGGCATAGTCAGACACCTGGAAGGACACGGAGGGCGTGGTCTGGCGCAGCATCAAATCCCACACATCCACGTACCCGTCCATGCGAGTCGTGAAAAAGACGCCGGGTCGCACAGTGTGCCACACACCACAGGTCAAGTATGCCTTGTGGTAGAAAGTGCTAAACATGGGCGTGAACTTGAAGTCCTCGAACCACAAGCGCGCCGTCCAATCGCCGACGGTGAGGAAGTACTTGGAGAAGACGGGGTTGCGCTGCACGCTGTAGACCGGCCCGTGGTGGCCGTTGAAGGTGTTCGGCAGTAGCTTCTCGTGCTGGGTCTTGCCCTTGCGATTGCACGACAAGATCGTACCCTGCTCGGTGCCGATCATGTACTTGGCCGGCCCACCCACCTGCGGGTCGTAGTCGAGGCACAGGCCGCCGAGGACGCCCCGGGCGCCGCCGTCGTTGCTGCGCGGCTGCAGCACTAAGTTGTCCTCGGCAATGGAATGAATTGTCATCGGCTTCTCCGGCAGACGGCAGTCCCACACAAAGACGTTTCCGTCCGTGGAGACGGATAGTAGTTCGCCAGACTTGCTTTGCAGCCACTTCAGGGCCCATACCGGATCCTTGTGGCTCTCCTCGATGAGGGAGCGGGCGGCCGGCCGGTTCGGCTGGCGGGTGTCCCAGAACTGCACGACACCGTTCCAGCTCCCACCCGCGATCAGGTGAGGATCCTTTGAGTAGTACTCGATGCTGCACAGTGGCGACGGCGTGACGAGCGTCTCGACAGGCTCATTGTGGTTCATTATGTCCCAAATGTGCGAGTTCGTGCTCATCGTCGGCGTCTGGCTCTGGAAATTGAGTCGTGAATAGGCCACGGCAATCCGGCGGCCCTCGTTCTGCCACGACAGAGCCGCCGCCGTGCGTTTCTCCTCGGATGGATCCTTCAGCACCGCCCAGACCTTCAGCGATGCAGGCCCCATCGTCTCCTCCTCATCCGGCGGAGCTTCGGGGAAGTAGTGGCCGTATATGTCCATCGCCGTGTTCTGTTTCACGCAGCACTCGACGCACTGCTCAGCAAGTCGCGCGCACGTCTGCAGGTAGACCTCCTCCCGCTCCACTTTCTTGCAATACTTCATCTTCTCCTCGAACTCGGTCGGGTCGACGGCGTGCGGCCAGCCACCCTCACCGTGATATTGTGCGTGATTTTTGATGCGCACGGACTCGGTATTCGTGCTCGCCTCGGACAGCTGCGGCACATTCTGCACCTGGCTCTCCTTGGGGTTCTGCGATGTGAAAGTGTCCTTGATCACCTCATTTGGTGCAATGTCGACGATAATTTCGCTGTCGTTCGCCTGAAACTCCGGCATGCGGCCAAACTCGCGGGCCGGCCGCGAGTAGCTGTACGTAATCTCCGTCATCGGAGATCGGTAGCGGTGTGGCTGAGGGAAGGGAAAATAAGCCGCTGCCGTTCTCGAGCGACAAGGGGTAGTGACGAGGCGACGCTGTGTCGCTGTCTTTGCACAACAGCAGGACGAGAGCACCCCACAACAAGCACAACGCGTGGCTCACAGAAAGCTAAAACGAGGAGGTCACAATGAATTCAGCCAAACGCCTCAAATGTATCTCCAGCGAAGGGCGCGAGTCTTCCTTTCCGTGTGTTTTTTTTTTTTGGAGAGGGAGCGAGGGGGCTCTTCTATGGCACGCGGTGTTCAGCACGGGCAACACGTGAGGGAGTGCGTCCGATGTTGCAGGGACTCTCGTCTGGCGTGACAATCAACTGCACTGAAACAAAAGACACTCTTTGCCAGCGACTGACGAATAAAGAGAACGGCGAGGGAGAGGAGGTACGGGAGGGGGGAGGGCGGTAAGATCCCACACAGAGAAGAATATGTGCAGGCACGCGTCGGTAGGCGTAACGGTGTGGAAAGGAAAGAGACGGGCACGGAGACAGAGATGAAAGGAGGGAAAAGGTGGAACACTAATGAAGATGAGCATCAAGAGCGCTGTATCGTTGCGGAGTTTTTGCGCAGGAGACGGTGCGGGGCATACATACGGAGTTGGCGGTGCTTGATGAAGTGCCTGTGAGCGTGGGCAGATGGGTTATTGTGCATCGGTGCGAGTCTCGAAGCGTCATTTTTGAATCGAGACAGAGGCGTGCGGTAACAGGGCTGCTCTCTCGCCCACACGCGCACTCGACTGTCGTGAACTCACCAGACTGTGGCACCGTCAGCACAACTCCCACATCCTGCTACGGTACCTAAGGTCGCTCGACCGTCTTCTGTCTTTTTATTCGCTCCTTTAACTTTCATTCTCTGGCGCTCAGACATACAAGCGGCAGGAGCTTTTTGGGAGAAGGCGGCCGCCATCGGCTAGTCGCACGAGTGCTTGACGCTGATTCGCAGAGAGCAGAATGAACCGCAACCCATGGCCGTCACAAAACGTCGAAGAGGGTGGAGAAGCGCCACAAGAATAGCCAGAGGATACAAAGCCAAAGGAAGTGGTAGAGGGGACGGGGAAGCCACCGAGAAAGGAGGAGGCAGCGTGAAGCAACGGAGCACAAACAGGGATCGAATCCCGGCAACAACAAAATAGAACGCCGCCAAGGTAGCGTCCAGACAGGGAAGACAGTAAAGGTGAGGAGGTGCCTTGTACTGGCTCCGCTACGCATCACGCACAGACAGAAACGCGCACAACCACAAGTCGGAGCCTCCTAAACACCTGACGGCTCCACGAGGCGACCAACTCCAGGGCATGCCAGATGTCATCTTCGCACCATTTCCCCGCTGATGACTGAAGTACTAAAGCACAGGAAACGTGCTCTCTGCCCGCACAGACATGCTACAGAACGCAAAGGAAATGACGAACCCAGAGCGGCGCCAACGGCCGTGTACCAGGCCACAAAGGGGGGAAGGAGGGAGGGAGAGAGCCGCATCAAACGCTGAATCGCAAACACGCAGGAGTTTCACTCCTTAGCCCATTCCTTCTTCTTGATCCTGAGGCCAGGCACTATCCCAGTCGCCGCCAAGTCCTCGCTAGCGGTGCCGCCGCCGCCGGTATCGTCCTCCGGGTGATACTGGTAAATGAAGGTGACCACAGACTTGTCCTGTATGTCCAATAGCATGAAGGAGGGCACAACATTCACGTCGTACTCTGTGTCCGCGCCGCTAAGAGAGCCTGGGTTGACAAAGAGGTGGGAATCAAACTCGAAGTACTTCGACTGGTGTGTAGAGCCCGACACCAGCACGTCCACATCCAGCTCCCGCTGCACGGCCGCGAGCGAGTCCTTGTCTCCCACTGGTACTTGGTGACCATGAATCAGCCCGAGCTTGAGGCCTTCAACCGTCAGTACGACGCTCTCGGGCATGTGATCTGTCCATTGCCGGTCGACGCTGCTCGTCACACAGTGCACCTCTGGGGCAATCGTGCGCAAGTAGTCGTACATTTCCTTGCTGCCGACGCCACCCGTGATCAACAGCTTGTGAACGCGACCAGGCGAGAACATCTTGCAAAACACCTCCGGGACGCCACTGGCCCGCTGCGGCACCCACGTGTCACCCACGACAAGCACGAGAACCATTGCTGGCGCTGCTCTCCGGGCACGCGCGTCGTTAGTGTCGTTGGCCAATACCTAGCGAGAGACAGTATAACAACCGCGCAGACCTTCGGCGCGTCGATTTGTCGTCAGTTGCCTAGTGGTTAGTATGCGTGCAAGGGTGTGCTCGAGTGATGCTTGCACCGACACGCATCCCACACACTCCTTTCGTTGGTCGTCTTCTTGCTTCCTCAGGTGATGTTGAGTGGTGACGGCTGTGCGGTGCACCCGTTTGGTGGGCGCTGTGTGCTCTGATGCGCTTTTTTTTTGCGGAACCAGCCGGCCGATTCGGTACGTAAAATCCAAACGAAAAAGAAACATGCGAAGAGAGGGCGAACGAGGACGACAAACACGAAAAGCATGCCATGACGGGGTGCGGGGGTGAGGGAGGGTAAAACATGCACAGGAAAAGACGTGCGCTGAGGCACGTCAGCACCGCGCTCACCTGGAAGTTTCGGAACAGTATCGGCGCATGATGGCAGACACTCGGGTATGCTGTGGGGAAAAAGAAAAGGACATGCATTCAAAGAGAGCTGCGACTGCCAGGAGACACATCAACGTCCTACAGAAGGCACGCACCGGCTCTACGTAACTGGACTCGGGATGGCGAGCAGATAGCGGAAACACAGAAGCCCCTCCCCCGAGCGACAAGTATATCTGCAGAGGAGCAGGAGTGCTGAGGGAAGCGGCGAAGCAGCTTCCCCTGCACATGCAAGAGATAAGGACGATCACACGCAAACACAACCGAGGCAGGCTCGGCTGCTGGCAGATGCACCAGCATGCAAAAACCACAGCGCGCAAGGTTCCAAACGTCCGACACAGCCACATGCAGGACGGACCTCCACATCCGAAACACCGCGAAAAAAAAAGCAATAATAAAGCGCGGAAACTATATGCTGAGCGAGGCTACGGATAAAGAATGAGGTCCCCTGGCGCGACGCGAAACCGTGGGAACGAAACGTTTCTTATAGCGGCTCCATTACTTGGCCATAAAGCGTGCGTCGCACGCCCCGCTGCCCACCAGTCTGTCACAGACGCGATCGCGTATGTGCCGATCGCACCCGTGGACACGCGTTACAGCAACGCACCGGCTCGGCGGCCTGAGCGCGGCCTCTGCGCCAACCTCGACTCATCATCCACCGCCGCTGCGCAGGCTGCCTCACACCCGCGGCTCCCACCATGCTGGCCGCCACCTGGCGCACCTCTCTCGGGGTCACACGCAGGCGTCCCGCACCAGTAGACCGTGTGAGGGCCGTGGGGCGGGATGCGCTCGAGGCACGTTGCCGCTTCGCCCACCATATAGGTGGCACGAGCGTGCTCGCACCGTCTCGGGCCGCTCCGACGCAGCGCCGCCCAGGACCTGGCCGCCGACACCGGTTAGCCGTAAAGCGGCCCTGGCTTCGCCCTCTCCTAATCACAGGTGGCTCGGCAGGGGCAAGGGATAGCGGGGAGGGGGGAAGGGTGCCGCTTGGCTTTTCCAGAAAGAGCGGCGGTACTGAACTCTGAGATGCGACGCACAGAGGTGCGTTCTTCCCCTTCCCTCTGCCATCAGGGAAGACAACCACGCCGCGAAAGAGAAAAAATGATCACGCAGCAGAGGGCTGAGAGTCAATCCAGGGAGGCAAACACAAACCCGACCTCAATTCGCGCAAACACACGAGCCCCCACACACGCACGCAGGCGGGTGGACAAGGAGGATGCAGGAAGGAAGTAAAAAAAAAATGTGGGTCGTGTAATTCGCTATGCCATATCACGGGCGCGCCTGGCCGCGCGGGCGGAATCGACGAACAGGAAGAGCATATAAATGAACATAAGGATGGCGAAAATGCCGCCAAGCATAAGCGGCGCGCGTGGACCTCGTCGCAGCACCCCACTTCCTCGGGCGTGTGCTGTGCTCATGGCATTGCGCACCTGAGAGCTTCGAGGTGGGACTGCGTTCAACCTCAACTCCTTCCACCACCGCGCTGCCTCTCGTGCGCAGTCTCTCCAGGTGGCGGCTTTCTCGTATGGGACGCTCTGCTCTAGTATGGAGGCGTTGAGAGGCAGCCTCACGTGCACCGGGGCTGCGTGTGTAATAGACACGCCTGTGCTCAGCCCGTTCGGTGCCACGAGGGGCGTTTGGCCGACAGCTGCAGTTTTCACGGCCTGCCGCAGTTGCATGATCTGCTCACGCAGCTTCTCTTCGCTAACGGCACTTAGCCGCTTCTCGTCTTCCAGTTGCCTTGTGCGGTGCTGCTCACACGACAGCTGCTCCGCAAGCTCCTCCATCTTCTCTTGACAGTGCTGCAGTTCCGCCTCGCACGCACGCGTGCGAGACTCCGCATGCTGCACCGCCTCTTGTAGGCTTCGGTTGTCACGGTAAAGGTTATCGAGTGCCTCATCGCGTGCACTGCAGTCCCGGCTCAGACGCTCCAGTTTCTCTGCCAGTACGCGGTCACCGACAACAAACCCGAGTGCTGCGTCTCCTTGACGTGGTGCGCCGGTGACATTGTGCGCACCTGCGCTTTCTAACGACACGAGGAAGTGCCTATCTTTGGCTACGTACGGCAGCGGACTGGCGTCGCTGACGTCCTCGTTGACCGGTTGCTGGGTGGCGTTTGCGGAGATCGGGCTCGCGGTTTGAGAGAACCGGTGCGAATCCCCAGAGGTACTCTCCATGACAGTGCGCCTTCCGCGTCTCCACTGCTCGAGCTCCTCGCGAAGACGTCGCAGTTCTTCAGACTCCGCAGCGGAGTTCTGCGCCGTTGCCTCTGCACGGCGCTCCTGCTCCTGCTTTACACAGTCACTCAACAACGCCTCCCGCTCAGCATGTTTTGCAGCGTTCTGTTCAAGACTCTCAATAACCGACTCGTAGTAGGCCCGCTCGTTGCCCCAGTGGGCTACCAGCTTCTGAACCGCCGCACGCACCTGAGCATCAAGGTGCGAGGCGGTGAAGCCGCTCGCATGCAACACTCGCTGCATCTCTTCGTATTGCTTCTCACTTTGCAGCTGACTCCGCTCCTCGCCGCTCCGCATCACCATTTCCTTCAGTCGCTGAATCTGCTCACGCAGAGAGGCAACGTAGATGGCATCAAGCAAGGGGGTGTCCGCAGGGTTGGGCGAAACCTTGTCGGACCTGCTGCCAAACGCCGTGCTAGGCCTAGCGGGGGCGGCAGAAGCGGCGCCGAAGAGCCGGTGCTCGACTAAGTTCTGAATGGAAAGCTCGAGACTATTGTTGGTGGACTCCCACAGCTTCCGCGCGGCGGCGAAGCGGAGGCGCACACGCGTGAGTTCCTTTTCCATGGAGATGCTTTCCCCCCTCAGCTCCTCGTAGGACTTTACCTGGCGGGCCAGTTTCTGGGTGAGGGTGGAAATATGTTGTCTCAGCACCTCTGGATTAGATTGCTCGTCTACGCTGTCGCGCTGCGATGGCGCGAACGCTCCTGGCGACTCCTCCTCGCCGAGCTCCACAACATTGCGAAGTGTTTTCAGCAGCGAGTTCATGCTAGACAAAAGAGGGGGAGTTGGGGGGAGGGAGGGAGGGAGGGAGGGAGGGATACAACGAAGCAAAGAGACGCACTTGCGAGAGCTTATACTTGTGATGGGAGGAGGAGGAAGGAAAGCCGAGCTGCCGCAGCTGCATACTTGCGTAGCGTTGCTCTTGCGTTGCAACTCTGCGGTGCACCTCGGCACGCCAACAGTAGAAACAACCGCGGTGATGGGCAGACGAAGGGACGGAGGGGAGAAGGGTTGAGAAACAGCGTGCGTCATCGCTTACCAAACACACAGGACACCGAAAAGTGAAATGGCGAGTAGCAACATGCACGCGAGAAGCACCAAGACAATCAATAGCCCTCTAGATTCGATCTGATGAGGTGCATGGGCTATGAACGCAGAAAAGGAGGGAGATAGGATGGCCGCATCAGGCGCTCCCACGTGTACAACGTGGGCATAATCGTGTACTTCACAGCACCCCTGCCCCGGCTTTAGCTCCAATTAGCACTTCTGTTGTGGTTCTTGTTTGTTGTGCCTCCTTTTGGTCTTTTCCCTTTCCGGGTCATCTGGCGGCAGTCGAAATCGGTCCTAGCGCACGCTAAGGGAACGAGCCAGAGCGCGCGGAATCGCTTCTTCCCCAAACAATATGAAGAACAGCAAAGGACGATACACGTTTCAGCGACGGATACGTGGGGTGGGGTGGGGTCGCCGAGAACGTGTGGGAGCGCTCCGCAGGCCGCTGCGGAGTACCTTTGCCGCTGCCTCGACATTGCGTGCCCGCAGCCCTCACCTCTCACCCTTTTCCACCGCTGCAGCGGCCACCCTGCACCCACGACCTGTGCACGTCCTCCAGTAGAGCACGAACAGACTTCTCGCAAAAGCCGCAGACCTCCTCCTCGGTCCCAGGGTCTATCCTGATCTCGCACCGCTTCATGTCCACATCCTCCACCACAAAGCCGCCTGCAGCGCGCAGGCAAGCGCCGCGCTCGACAACACGCGCCACGGTCTCATCCGGGATCTCGCCGTAAAATGTGAGGGTTGTGTTGGGCATCGATACCTGCTTCCCCGTCCCAAAATCATACAATACGGTCGTCATGACAGTGCCCAGATTGTCGTTTGAGTATGAATGTATGAAGGCCGCAGCTTGCTGCTCAGACTCGGGCTTTTCGCGAATCTCGCCGTGGTAGTCGACAACCTGGTCAAAGGTCACAGCGACACTGCCCGGCCGCTGAGCAACACGGTCCTGCAGCGCGGTGTCGCGAGCCACCTTGGCTCGAAGCTCGTCCATCTTCGCTTGCGCAATCGCACGCGTCAGGGTAAAAGGGTCCGAATCGCGGATTTCTTTCTCATCTATATCAGGTGATAGGTACACCAGATCGTAGGTGGAACCAAAGCGGCGCTGCGCAATCTCGCGGCGGCGTGGCGCGCTCGTTCCAACAATCATGATGGGCTTCTGCATTTTTTCCACATCGATTCGTGTCTTATTCTTGGATGTGTATATGCTGGCGCTGTCGACAGCGCCTTTCCTTGTTGTGCCGCTTCCCGCGATGGCAATCATTGCCATCGTAGAGAGTCGTCGACGAAGCGACAGAAAGGTAGAGGTAGCAGCGGCATATGATTGGGAGAGGGAAAGAATAGCGTCGAAGGGCAGCCGCGCATCCATGCAAACGCCCGCTGGCCCGAGTCAGGACAACGGCAGCCGCCGCCGGCGCAACGAGCGCCGCCGTTGTATTATGATCGCCCCCTTTCCTCTCTGTCGTTGAATCGGGGAAAAGTCCAGTGCCGCTTCCCGCATATGCACACACAGCGGTGATAACGGCCCGCCTTGGCATTCCGAGGCCACTCGCATCCTTTGATATGCAAGTGTGTGGGCATGCACGTGCGCTTATCGCCTCCGCCGTCGCGCTTCCTCACGCACAAATGGAAAGAACACACATGAGAGAAGGCGGATAGGGGCAGGAGGTAGATCCACCCCTGAGAGAACGCAGCACAAGGAGAAAAAAAAAAGGTAACGGCAGCGTAGAAGCCTCTCGGCAAGTGAAAACTACTGAGTGCACGCCTCGCACGCACTGCCTTCCTCCTCCACTATCCACCTCCCCACCGCCACCAAACACACACCCACACACACACCAACACGTTCTAGCGTCTCAGGTGCAAGATTACACCAAGAGGTGGAGGCCCCATGCGGCCGCACCAACAGTGCCTCACACCCGTACCGCAAAACACCCAGTTCGCCCTCGCTACGTGTGACGCAGCTCCGGAAACATGGTTTGGTCCTTGGTGGGCGGCGCCTGCTTCAGATAAGCGGTGTACGTCGACCACACCTTCCTGCTCTGCAGCTGGAACGTGTCCTTGTGCCGACGCGTCGTGCTGAGCAGGATCTGCTCCTTGAGCAACTCGCTCTGCTGGCGCTTGTGGAACGTCTTGCTGTCGGCCTCCAGGCGCTGCACGAACAGCTTCAGCTTCTCGCGCGGCACGTGATTGAACTTGATGACAAACGGGTGTTTCAAGAGCTGCTGCACAGACCATCGCAGTGACACATCGACACAGACGCTGCGGAGAATAAAGTCGTAAAACGACTCCGACCAATTGAGCGGTTTGACCATCTTGGAGAGCTTCAACATGGTGCTGTAATTCCAGAAATCAGACTTGAACTGATCACAGGGGTGAATGCCAGCCGCCAACTCCATGAGCATGATGCCCAGGGACCACACGTCCGCCTTGGCCGTGAACACCACCGCCTCGCCGGTGCCGCCGTCGTCGATATCGGCGATGCGGTGTAAAATGTTCGCTACGAACCGCTCTGGTGCCTTGTACAGTATCGTGCCGAGGTCGATGCCTCGCCGCTCGACGTGCTGATGGTCCTCCATCACAGAGCCGCAGCCGAAGTCGGCAAGCTTGAACTTCTGTTGATCATAGCAGAGCATCACGTTGGCCGGCTTTAGATCACAATGAATGATGGAGTAGTCCGTGTGCAGCTCGTTCAGACCCATCAGCACGTCCCGAGCCAGCATGGAGAGCAGCACCTCCGGCATCGGCGTCTCACGCTTCACGTTCTTCTCCCATGCGGCCGGCTCCTTGTACGTGCTGCGGCCCAGAGCATGCCGCGGAGACCCGTAAAGCAGCTGGTCCTTGCAACACTCCTTCATTGACTGCTTCGCTGACGGGTCGCCGGACATGTAGTTTCGAAACGTCGACTGAGTGACCCGCATCAACTCCTCGCTAGGGATGCGAGAGACCATCTGCTGAATGTTCTCCACTGTGAAGGACATCAGCTCCATCAGGATGCTCAGCTGCTTCTTCTCCGCATCGAGTGAGGCCACGGCGTTGAACATTTGCATGAGGTACGCCGGCGATGGGCGCGATCGTTGCAGAGTGATCATGGTCAGCTCCTTCACGAGCCCTTTCTTGTACCCCTGCCGCTCCACGTCGTTCGTCGCGTTCATCGCCTCGTCAATGTTCATGCACTTGAGAGCGTACAACTTGCCATCCAAGCGGACGCGGAACACCGTTCCCTGAGTGCCTTTTCCAATCATCGCCTCAACCACAACCTCATCCATGTCAAGCGAGCAGTTGCTGTGGCCGATCTCCTCCGCCGAAATCTGCTTTGTCCGCCGCGCCGCTGCGCCGCGACTGGCGTGTCCGCCGTGGCGGTGGCCGGCACCCGAGGTTGCTGACAGGAGGGACGAAGAGCTGTCCTGGTGACGCAGACTGGGGAAGCTGACGGAGTGCGTGAGACGGCTAGAGGCGTTGAAGCCCGTGGTGGGCGACAACGCCGATGTCGGGGTGGTCACCGTCACAGGCGAAATCGTTGTCGCAGGCGAGGATGGCGTGGCTCCCGTTTCGGCGCTCTCACACAGCAGCGTGCTGTGCACAGGAGGAAAACCATGGCTGCTGGTGCTGCCTAGAGACTTGGCCTTGAAGGAGCGAAACAGAGGCGAGCCAGATGGCACCTTGGCGTCTTCAAACAGCGTCGCCCACGGATTCGCGATGGGGACCGGCTTTGGGGGCGGCAGCGGCACAGGTAGAGCGGTTGGGGCGACGGCGCTCTGAAGCGGCGGCACGCTCGTTGGGAGAGTGTTCGCTGTGGACTGCCTTGGCGATGCTTCTGCTGGCACAACAGGGGAGCCGGAGGGGACGGCAGATACCACCGGAGCTGTCTCTTTGCGGTCGCAGTGGTCAGCCGACATTTGAATGTTCAAGATGGCCTCCTGAACCGTGTCCACGGAACGAGCGAGTTTCTTCTGCCTCAGCCGCTCTACCAGTAGGCGTGCGTCTTCTGTCCCGGTGAACGTACTCTTTCCTTCCACAAACATCGAGATGCCGTCAATCAGCACGAAGATATTGGTGTCATTGACGTGAATGAACTTGGCCTCGTTTTGCGAGGACACCATCGTCCTCTTCTCCACCGACGCGCTGCTGCCGGTGCCTGCCATCTCCCTTGCCGTCAATTCGACCGTGGAGTTGTTGCTCGACAGACCCGCCGTGTTCGTCGCACAAAAGCTGGGGCCGGTCGTGATCATCGGTGAAACGGTATTGTCATCCACGTCGATGAAGAACTTGTTGAGCTCCTGCTCATTCTTCTGTTGCACCTGCAGCTCAGGGGCTGCGTGATCCATGAGCCCCGCCAGGTCGAAGCACGGCCCCGACTTACGGAGCGGGCGCTTCGCACGCATGTTTCTTGCGCCCTCAATCCGATATCTGCGAAGAAACAACAGCCGCACTCCAGCACCTCAGCTTTCCGAATGAGCTCGGTGACAGACTTCGACAGATATCACGATAGCAAAGATATTGGAATGAACGCACGCCGTGCGATGGTGGCGATACGGGCTGAGGGGAGGGGGGAGCCCACCTGCACTGCGCGCCGCGTCCGAGTATGAGCACGCAACCGCACTGCCTGGACCGAAGAGTTCAGCGGTGCTGCTTCGAAAACGGCGGCGCCAGGCGTCTTCTTTTTCCGTTTACCGGTTGTTTTGCTGCCTTTCGTGGGCATCCACTCGATTACTGCTCCCTCTTCCTTTGCCAGCCTTCCCTCCCTGCAACACATTCGCACGCACTCAGCGGGTGAAAAAAAAAGAAGAAACAAACGCATAAACCGCCAAAAGGAAATGTGAAAAAAAAAAAAAAAAATAATGAACACAAACACGTAAACAACAAAAGCGCCCACGCGCGCCGACTGCAAACTCCCTCACGTCTGGTGTATGGTGTACGTGTATGCGGTTATGCGTGAAAGACGCATGAAAGCGGCCATAGCAACGGCGCAGCGACCTCTGGCTCGATGACGCGTCTCACTCGACAAGTTTTAACGTCTTCGGGCCACCTGCGTTCAGTACCCCCACCCAGTCCGCGACAACTACGCAGAAACCAGCAAGCGGAGAGGCAAAAGGAAAGAAGAGGCGGACAGCACCAGTCAGTATCAGAAGAGACGTCCACCGTCACTGTCGCTATATGAGCTTTTATGTGGGTGTGTGTCTGTGTCCGCTCCTGCGTGCACCCGCCCGGCGGCATCAACAGCCGGAAAGCTTCGAGGCAGGTGCCTGACCGTCGCCGCACTGAGGGAGGGAGTGGAAATGCGGTAGAAGCTCCTTTGCGTTTTCTATTTTACACGGCACGGCGATGCTGCGGCACCATCAGTGAGAGCGAGAGAACAACAGGCAGCGAGTCCTGGGGAAAGGCTACAGGAAATAGCAGCCAACTGGAAGCGTACGAGCGAGAAGAGAGAGAGAGATGAGCGGAGACGGTTGGCGCAGCTCTGAGAAAGGACGCGCATTCAACGCTTACGGATTGGTGTAGCTCGCAAACCGAATGAGGTCCAACGAGCGAAGCGTCTCCCACCCCACCCTTCCGGAGAAGCAACGCCTTTGCGCTCGTGTGCGTGTTCGTGCGTACGATACACAGCAGCCAAAGGAATGAAATCCGCGGCGCATCTTCTGAGCTGATACCACTGAAGAATAACGAAAAAAAAAAAAAGATGCACGCGGCACGATGCACAGCACGCTTCACATCAGCGTGGTGTACACTAAAGAAAAATCAGGGGGTGAGTGTGAGGGAGGGGGGCTCTACTTGCGGTTGGCGAGGAAGATGTTCACCAGATACCCTGTCACACGTCCTTCCTGTCTGCGCTGTATGTTTTTCTTTTTCGTTGCTGTTTTTTTTTTTTTGTTTTCATGGTGACAGCTCGGACACCCACACCCGGTATGCCTCAGGGCAGCCGTAGAGTTGAAAAGAAGGTGAACGCAGAACTGCCCAATCCTGTTGGAAAAGCCGACACACGGCACACGCGCTGGAGACGGAGCAGAACAACAAGCGGATCCCGTGGGTCGCCCTCCGTGAGCGCCTGCAACGAGAGGACGACGATAGAAAAGAGCTCCGGTGGCGTCCCCCTCTCACCACCAAGTTTTCTCCTATCTCCCGCAGTGCACTCAGATTGACGACGCCGCACACACGGCAGCACACATACAAGGAGAATCGGGAGAGACAGAGAGAGACGACTGCCCCCCCTCCCCTCTCCTCCCCCCCCCCACACACACCCGACGCGCCCTAGTCATCATCTTCCTCGACGATGGACTCCTTGGTGAAGGTGGAGCGGGCATCGAGCGCGGGCGGATTGCGCGCGCCGGCATAGAGCACATGCGGTGGGGGAAGCTCGGCTCCGAAGCACACATCGGCGCCACTGTAGGGCATGCACGGCGAGCTGTATGTGCGCGCCTTTAGTTCCTCAGCGGTACGAAGGGCTTCCAGGTACCACTCTGCCCAGATCACGCCGGCCACCTTGCCCTCCTCCATCTGCACAAAGCCCGCCTGCTCGTCCGCTTCACTCGCTGACGCTTTTTTGTGAGGATGCTGGTCCTGCTGCTCGCGGAGTCGCGCCGCCGCGGCAGCGGCAGCCGCCCGACGCATCATCATTGGCGGGCGTTGTCCGCTTGTCGAGATGAAAGCCGCGTCTGGGTTCGGCGCCTTCACTTTCATCGGCGGTGACGTCGACCTTACACTCATCTCACTAAAGGTCCACACAGTGGACGAAACGGTGCTGCTGTGCTGGCCATCTGCGGAGTTTTTGTCAAGTAGGTCGCTCATGAAGCTCAGCGGTACCTCCGGCTCCATCTCCCCCGCGGAGTCCTCGAAGGAGTTGGACCCGCTCGTTCTGTCGCGGTCGTCGTCGAACGCGGCAGCGTGCCGATGTTTTCGGCGCTCCTGGTGCGCACGCAAGCGCTCCCGCTGCGCCATTTTGCGATTACGGTACTGAATGTTCACCGCGCTAAGGGGGTGATTGGCGGGGTCCCAGGACTCAATGAAGAGCAGTATTGACTGCCGCAGAGTGCGACACACGCTCGTGTAGAGCTCGCACTCGCTGAAGATGGCCGACAGGGCCCAGTGTTGGTAGCGCCGCATGCACCCGATCAGCACGTTCGTTTGTAGCTCGCCGAGAGGGCAAGCGAAGAGCACTGGATGCCATCGCCGGTCCACTGCAAAGTCCAGCGCACGGGTCACGTCGTGGGGACTAAAGTCGTCCCCACTATTCACCCCATCCACGCGCCAGGTGCGCATGTCCACAATATTAATAATGCGAATGGGGCCACGCGTGAGGCAGTTGCTGGCGGTCTTCCCAGTAACCTCCGATCCGAGCAACCGCTTCACCGGGCCCGGCAGCTGCTCAATAGAGAGAAGCACAAGATGCGTGACGCCGATGTGGCGCAGGTAAAGCACATTTTCCTCGGTTGGGTAGGCGCTGCGGTAGACGCCATCCTCCACCATGGCGAAATTCGATGGCGGCACAAGCAGTGGGCCATTTGCTTTGCTTGAAGACGTCATGGTCGGACAGGGTTTCTTACCAGGGAGGTGAAGAGGTGCGCAGGTAGCCTGCGTATGACCAACCGCAGGTGTCGCTGTCTTTCTATGTGTTTACATGACGGTCTGCTGCCCCTCGCTAATGCGGTATCAGAGAAGAAAGGGGAAACGGAAGAGGAAGGTCGGTGATCGGGTGTGTGCACGCAGGTTTTTTGGGTGGTGGGGGGGGGGGGGGGGGGGGGGGGGGGGTAAGCTGACGTGTGTAGTCCATTCTTGCAGAATTGCTGTTTCGCTTTTTTTGTGTGTGTCTGTGGAGGGAGGGGGTTTTGGACGACAGCGCAGGGTGCACCTTTTCTTATCCATCACCACCCATCCCTCGCCACGCTGTTAGTCAGCACCCGTCTCGTGTGGTATGCGGGGTTGCGGCTTGCGTCGCCGGCAGAGCTGTCTCCACCGCCTGTCGACCACCCGTCCGTTGGATGCTGTCGATGCAGACCTTCACGTGAATTTCGGAGGCGGGTCGCGCGGCACACATAGGATGGCAGGCCGATGTTGCTGTCACTACCCGCATCACCTCTGGGCCAACAGCCAAGTTCATTCGGGTGCGCTCTTCGCAGATGCACGGAAAGACGCACCTGGAAAAGATGGCTTTGCCAGATCTGTCACCCCCCCCACACACACACACAGTCGTCGAGCACGAGTTCTCCCGTGGCTGCGCATCCAGACCCACCTCCGCGTTGTAACGCTGCTCATCTGGCCAGCTGTTGACTTGTCGCGGCCAGAGAATGAGGGCGCCGCCGTCCGATACGTCCTTTCTTCTCTTCCACGACGGTGGGGGCTCATTCAAGGAGAGGGGTCGCTGCTGCGCTGGGCACACCATAACGATTGCTGCCAGTGAGGGGAGGGGCCTCGACATCCGCGTCTGTCACCGGCGGCGGAGGAGTGACGCTTCCTGGGAACGCGCGGGGGCACTGGTCGGGGGTACTTCCCATGCACCGCATCCGTTGCTGCCTCTCGCTTCTCATCTCGCCACACAGATCGGCAAGGTGCATCGCCTTCCCCTGTGCCGCGTGCAAGGGGGCTCCCTCCGCTCTTCTTTGGCCACTGGTAGGCGTCCATGGGCTGGTTTCGGGCACGGCTTGTAGGACGTGCAGGATGGCCCCTCCTCCTCTTCAGGCTGTGAGAGCCGGATAACCTGCACGGGAGCAAGATGGCGCGTGTTCGAGGCGTGGGGAGCACATGCGTGCTCTCCTTCGGCTGCTTCCCTCTGCTCACGGTCACCCTGCGGGGATGTGGGCGCCATCGGAGCGCCCTGTGCCCTGTAGACGTCGCATTATGGACGCGGCAGCTCCGTAAGGCGGTGGCCACCGTGCTTGAGGCGAGAAGGCAATCACTGGGGCTGCTGTGGGGGTACACGCGAGTCGGCCATCTCAAACTCACACCTCTTCCAAGACGTAGGGGAATTCCTGAACGGATGCGAGTTTCCTGTGCTCGCCCTCTTCGTGCAGCGTCACGCACGCCCCGGCGAGATCTACGTCATTTCGCGAGAGATGTGTATGATGGTTGCGTTGCAGGTGCGACAACGCGACCCATCGGAGTCTTCCCGATGGGGGTCCCGCAATGGCGCCTCTGTGATGCCGCACTGATTGAAGCGCATGTAGTCCTCACATCAAACTCGGCAAGCGACAGGGCAGAGGTGCCGTTTTTTAGCATGACCAGCCCATGCGCAGGTGTTATGCGCACATGTTCGCATCCAAGCGCCACCGTGGCCGGCTCGGCATGCGTGTGAGGGGGACGCCAGCGTGGCGCACACGATGTGGGGACAATCGGGCACTTGGAGATGTCATCGATTAGCTTTCGCGTTCGCCTTCGGTGAGGGGGAGGGGGAAAGGGTATGGGGGAGCTGATCTTACTGACGAGCTGCGAGAGAGGTGAAGAGGGGCGAGATTCGTCAGCACTTCCTCTTCATGGGTACAACTTTTATCGCCGCATTACGGTCTCAACGAGCGCCAGCGACGTCGTCCTAGTCGTACGTGTCAGCAGTAGTGCTAGGAAGGGGTTGCTGGGACGCAACTACGCCGCGCCTTCTTTCTGTTGCTGCTCAAGTGCAAGCAACACCAAACACATCCCTCTGCCATATACCCTTGATGTCTGTGCGATAGAAGCATTGCCGTGGAAGTGAATGGAGGGGCAGGCGATGTGTAGCCCGAGAGGTGTGTGTGTGGGGGAGAGGGAGGGGGGGAACAAAAAAGCAAAAAAAAGGAAGGCAAAGGAACAGCAACAGAAAGCGCTACGAGTAAAGCACGATCGACCGCAGCTGCCTGCCAGCCTGCAGACACACAGAGACAGATTCGGCTCGCATTTTTCTTCGCATAAAGAGAGCTTGAATGCCCGACCGCAGATCAACGGAGAATGACAGGATCTCCTTGAACCGACGGTAACCGCATGTTTCTCCCTGCGTCCCCGACGCAGGGCGGATACAACCTCATTCAAAGGTGCCAACGCATGCACGCGGCTCCATTGCTACTACGGCAAGCACAGCCACCGTTTGAAACACGCTCATTACATACGTTGCCGTTTCTTTCAGGCAGCTTCTCATCCTCTTTTTCTGTGTGTTTCTTGCTTGTTCTTCTTTTTTCATTTACGCTACGAGTGGCTTCGTGCATGGGGCGCTGCCTCCATTTGTTTTTCCCCGAGCCCACTCTCCTTTGTCTGCGTGTGCGGATGTATCGGTCTGATATATATATATATATATTTATGGTAGACCGATGCATACACACGCACATACATGCGGGACGAATGCACACAGACCCCTCCCAAACCAAAACGAAGTGGCGACGCGTTGCACCGACATTTTCTTTTCTTCGTTACAAGAGAGAAACAACAAACGAGAGAGGAGAAGCTTACCATCGCTCTTATCCCCAACGCCGCGACACACCCTCTTTACGGGGTGTAACGTTACAACAGTGTCTCCCTCTCTCTCTACGCACACACACACATATATATATATAATCTACCTTTCCACCAACACACGCCCTCTGCCGAGAGAAGGGGAGAGAGGCGGTCCAACGTCACATGCACGCACAAATACAGTCACTATCACTGCTGCAGGCGCAAACACACGGCAACACGAGAAGCCACCATTGCCGAGGCGCGGCCGCGCCAACACGCGCTGACATAGAGCGGCTGCGCGGAACGCGAGCGAGCGTTGAAGGCAGGAACGCAAAGGTCTTACAAGCGCGATGAGAGAGGCGAGGTGGTGGGGGAGGGGAGGGGGCGGCAAACATCATAAACTCTCTCAATCAGCACGCGCACCGTCTTTTCTTTCTTCCCTTTACGGGCATCGCCCCTGGGACGGTCAGCAATGCCGCCACCCACCACTCCCCTCATCCGTTCTCCTTGCTGGCAACATTTCGCGCCGCCTCTATGAGACGCATATCACATGAAAGGTGAAGAACGTCGGGCGGAGGGCGGGGCGGGGAGCAGAGGAGCCACGAGGTTCCGGCAAGGCAGCTTGGGCTCCTAATGAACCCCCTCGACACCTTCCTCGCTTTCCCCCCGCTGCGTCGGCCTCTGTTAGCCAGCCTGTTACTGCTGCTGCTCCTCATCCGGCTTCGTAACGATGACGTCGTCGATCTTGAGGATCATCTTCACCACCTGCGTTGCCAGGCGCAGCTGCGAGCACTTGCCGCTCAACGTCTCGAACACCTCCTGCTGCTTCATGTCGATCGTGCCGCGGTCCATGCAGTCGATGCCGGCGTACGGATTATTGCCCTCGATCTGCGCCTTGCGTGCATCGGAAAGGGCGCGGATGGGGTCGAGACCGCTGTTGAGGGCCAGGTTTATCGGGATCGACTCGAGAGCGTCAGCGAAGGCGCGAATGGCGTACTGGTCCACGGTGGACACGGCGTCGGCGTGGGCGAGCACCGCAGACGACGCCGCCAGCTCCGCCGAGCCCCCGCCGTAAACGATGCGGCTGTCGCGGATCAGGTTGCGGACCATGCAGATGGCGTCGTGCAGTGAACGCTTTGCCTCCTCAATCATCATCTTGTTGCCACCGCGGATGAAGACGGTGACGGCCTTGCTATTGGGGCAGTTCTCGACAAAGATCATGCGATCCTTCGTGGTGCCAAAGCCGACCTCGCGGACGCGGCCGCATGTGCCGAGCTTCTCCGCCGTCAGATCCTCAAAGCGAGGGACGATGCGGCCGCCAGTGGCGATGGCGATCATCTCCAGCTCCACGCCACCGACCCAGCGAACCGCCGGCAGCTGGTTGCGGTACAGTAAGTAGTTCGCCTCATCATCGAAGCCCCACTGGCAAATGACGAGGTCCGCACCGGCGTCCTTGCAGCGCTGCACCTCGGAGCGGAAGTACTCCTGCTCCTGTTCGTGCAGCTCGCGCATGTGCTCGGCGCTGTTGATCTGCAGAGTATGCTTCGTCTTCGGCTTTGGCGGCTCGAAGGCGCAGGTCAGGATGGCCATCTTCGGGTTTGTCAGCTCCTTTGGCATCTGCGGATGCGAGAAGTCCTTGTCAAGAACAATGCCATCCACGAGACACGTCTCTTCCAGGCGGCCGCCAACCTTGCCCTCAACCTTGATAAGGTCCATGTTCACGTCACGCCTCTCCATGTCCGCCACGGCAAGCACCGCGTCCACGCAGATCTGCGCCAGACGGTCGCGATCACGGTTCACCACTTTAGAGTTGAGCGTCGAGCGGGCCGTTTGCAGCAGGAACTCCTTCTTTTCCAGAGAGATGGATTCGGCCACCTCCTCCAGGCGCTTGCACGCCATCTCGCACGCCTTCTCGTACCCCTCCGAGATGCGTGAGCTGTGGATGCCTTTGTCCAGCAGCGCCGTTGCCTGCTCCAGCAGCGCGCCTGCAAAGCACACAACACCAGTGGTGCCATCGCCGATCTCGGAGTCCTGCGACTTGCTCAGCTCCACCATGAGCTGGCCAACCTCGTTGTCGATGTCCATCAGGTCTAGGATGGTGGCGCCGTCGTTTGTCACAACTACCTCGTTGTCTGGCGTGGTGAGAATCTTATCCATGCCTCGCGGGCCGAGGCTCGACTTCAGCACATTCGCCACGCCGAGTGCAGCGAGTATGTTCGCTCTCTGCGCCTCGACGCCGCTCACACGCTCCTTCTGCTGTTGCTCCTTCACCAGCAGAAAGGGGCGTCCGTACTCATCAAACGCAAGAGACATCTTTCTCAAATACGAATCAAAAAAGCCGAATGCAAGCAAGCGTACGGCGCTGGTGCAGAGAGCTCACACAAGTTGTGTGTGTGTCTGTAGAGGGAGAGATAAAGAGATAGAGTACGTGCACGGCAGAAGGGTGCGTGTTTGCTTGATTGTGTGCGTGTGCATGCGCCACCACAAAGGGACGATGGTCGTCTCTGACGTGCACACACACACAGTCAAAAGGAAGAAAAAAGATGGACTCTGTGATCGCGGTTGTGCCTCTCTCCTTTGCGCGTTGTTTTTCTTGTTTCTTTTTTGTTTTCTTGGCCTGCTTTGCGCGCGTCGTCGATGTCGAGCGGGAAGGGCGAAGGAAAGGCGGCGAAGATCAGGCACGATACACGAACAATAACGGAAGGCACACGGAAAATGCACACGACTAACCAAGAACCACCACACGTAACAACAACAACACACTGATGAGCGCCAATGAAAGATCGAGGAAAGCGGCTTGCACGAGTTGCGTGATCACGTGTGCATGAGTATATATATATATATATATGCGTGTGTGTGTGTTTGTTGTTATTGCACGCAGCGGGCGCGGTGAGGGCGGGAAGGAGGGGAAGGGATGGGGAGGATTCTGCAAAGATCGAGAAGGAACCAGCATTTGGGTGTCGCGGAAGCGTGGGTAAGGAAGGCCGCCTCATTGTCCTGCCACTTTGCTCGCATGCAAAGTGCCGCCCGTGTGAGGTGCTTCCCGCAGCATTTCGCTTCTCCAAGACTTCCCCGCCTCCCTTCCGTGGACTCAAATGAGCGGTGTGGGGGACGAAGTCACACACACACACACAAAAAAAAAACGCAGGAGCACGCTTGTATCTTGTGTTTCCTTCATTGAATGGACATCATCTATGTAGCAGACCCAGGCCATCGCGTGTCGCGCACAGTGAATCGCCGCCTACTTTCCTCTTCAACAATGCGCCACAGAAGGCGATGCGCTCACGCCGTGTAGAGCAGGAGATGCACGTGAAAAGGACGGGAATGGGGAGGTGCACATCCTCTCATAGAGCATCTGCAACATCCTCGATGTACTGCAGCGCACGCCACGCTGCAGGATGCGTGCCAAACGCGTCGGTGCTAGAGGAAACTCTCTCGGAATCCTGGGGGCGCGCTTCCGTGCGTCGGTGCTGACTAACAAGCCCACGCCAGAAGTTCACGATGGCGTTCATGCGCGCCCCCTTCTCCGTCGCGTCGTATGGGATGCTGGTAGCCACCGGCGCCGCGAACAGCGCCGAGAGCTCCGACGAGGCGGTTCTCGGGTGCAGCCGCTCGTTGCGCGTAGCGCGCTCAGCCGCGCGCTGGTGCATTGCGCGTTCCCGCTCCGCCAGATAAGCCGCCTTTCGCTTCAGCTGTACATCACCGCCGAACATCGTCACAAACGCATCGGAGGAGTGAGGGTCTGTCTTCAGAAGCACAGTCGACTTGCGCCGAACCGTGCCTGCGATCGTGATCAGCGTTGCCTCGGTCGGTATGTCGCTCTGCCGGTACTGCTGCTCCTGCTGCCGATAGTGGAAAGCGGCTGCGCTCTCTCCAGCAGCCGGCTGCATTGGCCCTTGTGTATAGCGTGCCATCTCCCCCTCCGAGGACGGTGAACGACTGACGAAGACGGCGAGCTGCTGCGACTCCGCCCACGCCATCCGCGCTACGTTGAACAGTGGAGAGGCTTTGCCGTAGCCGGAGGCAGCGGTGCACAAGCCGCCATCAAAGCACTCCCATGCAAGGAGTCGGCCTGGGCCGCCCATGGCCGCAACGAACGCCTCCCCGTCGGGCAAAAGGTGAATCGGCGTGGCAACCGAAAGTCGTGTGTTGACGACGCGCAGCTGCTCGCACGTGGTGGCGTCAAAGACAAATACAACGGGAGCACATCCGCAGGTCACAATGGCGTATCCGCCCTTCACCTGCACCTCTGCCGCGCCGCTGCAGTCCGCCGTGTGCCGCGTCGACATTTGCCACAGACTGTCGCCACCGCCGTGGCTCGCAGTCTCTGTGGTGGCGCGCCAGCACACCACAGAGCCGTTCGCGTGGACGGACCATACTCGATTGCTGCGCTCGTTCGAGGCAAGGCTGAGCGTCATAGTCGGCGTGCACTCCCGCGCCGCCGCAGCGCCGGCCGTGTCGACCCGCTGCACAAGCTGCCCGAGAACCGCCAGAGTTGAGCGCGGCGAATGCGTGGGAGGGGCTCTTGTGAGGTGCGCTGGAGTGAATGTGGTGATGGAACGCAGCGTCGTGTTGCCTGTCGTCATCATCGATTCCATCTCCCCCTGGATCGTGTGCTCGTAATCCCAGACGAAGAGCTGATCGCTGAAGCCGCCAGCAATTATCTTGCCCTGGTGGAACACTGCCGTATACACCGGAAAGCCGTGTGGTAACGTGCACACGCACTGCATGCTTTCAGGCCCTGCGCTCGGTTCAGGAGTGAGGACGCCGTCCGACGATCTGGGCTGCCAGACACGCACCGTCCCGTCAGACGAGCACGAGAGCAGGTACTTGTCCTCCTTCTGAAACACGACACGGTGGACGTGGCCGGTGTGACCGACAAGGCAGGCAACAACGGCCATCTCAGGGAGCAGGGGATTACGCAGCTCAACCACGTGCTGGAGGTGACGACAGACGCCGAGCGCGACGAAGGAGCCGCTATGGGCGAAGGAGACGCACGTGACCACCCCCAGAACTGCGGTCGTTTGCAGAATCTCGTGCGGCAGCAATGACCGCTCGCCGTCCATTCGGTAGTAGTTTTCGGTGAGGACTATCGTGGACCAGGGGCTTGCTGGAATCGCTGCCCCGCGGACGCAGTCTTCCTCTCTCATCCGGCCCAGCGACACCTCGTCATTGGCGGCTGCGCAAGCATACCGGGAGGAGCGCGGCACCGAGCCACTCCCACCATCGGCCGCCAGCATGGAGAGGAGGTATTCCTCGTAGAGGAGCATCTCCGTCGTGTCAGGAACGAAGGCGGTGTTGCTCGTCTGACGTACTCGGAGCACGATGCAGCCCTCGTACGGAATCTTGCGGGTGTTTGCGTTTGCAAACACGGTGTAGATGGTTGGCACGTCGTTTGCGATGGAGGATCTGGGGCCGCTGCTGCAGAAGCGGGCTGCACTTGCATCATGCGGTTCAAAGGCCGCGCCCGCCGTGGACCATGAGACGGGGATCAGCGCGCTAAGCAGAGACAGGTACCACGGCGTGCGAGAAGGGTAGCGGTAAAGCTGCACATGCAAGTCGTCTGCCGCGAGCAGGTTCGAGCGACCGGCGCAGCCGCGCAACATCAGAAATCCCCAGCAGATGGGATAAAGCCCCTCACGCATAAGTGGAAAGCCGTGGATGGTCTCGTTGCCAAAGTCCAGGACTTCCAGCAGAAGCATCGCGTCCTCCGCCGCGGTGCGCATTTGTTCTGCACTCAGCCGCAGAGCCAGCTGCGCGTTCCACCACGGCGCGCGCGTCTTGTGTGCGCGGAGATCAAACGGATGTGTCACGGCGCAGGGGACAGAGGTGGATGCCTGAACCAGGCTGCGCCCCGTCGCACAGCTCACGACCCACGCGCGCACCAGGGGATGCACAACGCCGGCGTCGGCGTGCAGAGGGCTCATACCGCGTATTGTCAAGACCAACACAACGCCATGCTCGTCGGATGCGTTGTCAGCGGCTAGCTTCGACGACGTGGTGCTTTCAGCGCTCCCCCCTCTTTGGCAACTGCGGACGTCACTGCTGCCGGTGTGCCATGGTCGTGCCCATTCGTCCTCGTCGTTGAAAGCACCCGTGGCGCGGAATTGCACCGCGAGCTCCGTACCCACGCCACCGGTGCCGCCAGTGTCATCGCCATCATCGGCAGCGATCACGTCACTCGACCTATTCGTCTTGTGCCGTCGTCCAGCGTCCGTGCTCCCCAGGAACGATCTCTGCGTCAGTCGGATCGCCTCTGCTTTTGTGAGCCCTTTGTTTTTTGTGCTGTTTTGGTACGCTGCATGCAAGCGCGCTGCAGGGCTCGTGAAGAGTAGGGGTGCGTCAGACCCGTCCCCCACGGTTGGTGAGGCACCACCTCCGGCCGAAGCGGCAGGCGCCGCCCCATCCATGCCCGCTGCATCCGTGGCCACTGTGTTTCCACAGCCCCGACTAGTTCGATCACCACGACCCTTTTTTCTCCGCTTGGTGTCACCATACGGCGCCCGTGTGGTTGTGCTCTGCGATGGCATGGACGTCTTCTCTCGCAACGCCGACGACAACCACGGCCCCCGCTGGCCTTCGCCCTCAAAGAGACGTGCAGCAGGCGGCCGCTGTACCTTCGGCAATGCGCCATGGGAGGAGTGGGTCTTCCGACGCCGGCGCGAGGAGACTGGCTTCGCAGCGGCTTTCGCGTGAGCACCACCGCGCCGCTGGCGCCGCCTTCCTCGGGCGCGAGTTTGACTGATGCGCGTTGTACGCCTCACGCAGCCGCTGTCGCCACCTGTGCTGCTCCTGTCACTGCTACCTCCGCACGAGGAGGTTGATGTGCAGCAAATCACAAGGTCCTTTGGTTCATTGCGGGCGGAGAGCAAATCGCGCGCCGCTGCTTCCAAAGTCCGTCGCTGGGAGTGAAGGTATTGTGGCCGACTATTCGTGACAGGTGATGGCATAGTTGTGACGGCCGCCGCAAGCGCAGGAGTATCTACCAGCGACGCAGGCGTGACACTCGCGGACGGCGGCCGCAGCGGCGACGCTGGCACGACGACTGCAGGTGCCGAAGGAACTGGCAGGAGTGATGTGACGGCGTGAGGGAGGTTTGCCGGAGCCGCAGAGGTGGTGGTATCCATCGAACGCACTCCTTCCACACATGACGGCGTTGCGAGCGCTGCAGCGGTCGGATGCGATGGGTACAAAGGTATTTTCACAGGAGCCGCGTCGTCGGTGTGCGTGGACGTTGGTGGTAGAGCTGGAGGCGGCGGCAGAGCAGGCAACGACAGCGCTGCCGCCTCGAGGGGCGGCGTAAGCGTCGGAGACGTGTCTTCAGCGAGAGGCGACGCAGAAGGCACTACTGGGGAAGATGGAGGGCTGTGGACGGGCGGGCACGTTTCCGAACCCGTTACTGGAAGCGCACCGAGGTCCACTGAGGGCGAGGCATTCTGCTGCGAGCTCGCAAGCGGTGGCGGAGTAACGGAAGAGACGGCGTTGTCGGGGACCGGGATCGCTGGCACCACAGGCAGGTCACTCAAGGCCGACGAGAACGAAAGGGTTTCCCGCATGCGCGTGACTGACGGCCGTCGAAGGCGGGTGACATCCCTGTCGGAGCCCCTAGAAGCTGTGACCAGTG
Organism: Leishmania donovani; assembly: GCF_000227135.1. Classification (NCBI taxonomy): domain Eukaryota; phylum Euglenozoa; class Kinetoplastea; order Trypanosomatida; family Trypanosomatidae; genus Leishmania; species Leishmania donovani. Next base: position 399,862 of record NC_018259.1, on the reverse strand, counting down.
ATGCAAGCGCGGCTGTGTGATTGGCGCGGCCGACGAGGTTTGAACAGCTTGGGGACGGTGGCGCCACCGCAGGGTTCATCATCTGCGCCACAATTGGCGGAGGTGGAAGTGCCGGCAGCGGCGCTGGCGACCGCGACGCGGCGAGTGAGCTCTCAAGAAGCTGCGGCGTGGCGTCATCGTCATCTTTCTTCATCACTGATACCTCAGCATCGTGCGGCGGCGGCGTCGGGTTAACGGAGAGAGAAGAGTTGCTCATCGCTATAAGGCGTGTGAGCTTGTGTGTGTGCTTCTCTTGCGGAGCCGGGGAAGCGGCGCTTCGAACGAAACCATACACACATAAGCACAAAGACGCGCTGAGGTCTTTTGGTGAGGTCCTCACCGACGACAAGGCCCCTCTGCGGGGGTGGTAGCTTGGTTTTCTACTCGCTGCACTGCAGCCTCAAAGATGCATCAGGTCGCCGGGGAAAAGGAAGAGTAGAAAAGCGTGTGTGCGCGTGTGCATACGATGGATGTGTTTGCTACGGTGCCCGCGTCGATAGGTATGACGTTCTCGGGTACGGTTGTATAATGTGCTTGTGCTGTGCCTGTCGGTGTCTGACGAAGCGTGTCGGCAGCCTTGTCGTGCATGGAGATGTGATCCTTCGGTGAAAGGGCAGGTCGAAACCAAGCAAGCGAGCTGCACTATAAAGAGGAGGGATGGTAGTGCAAGTCGAGAGCGGAGGAGCGACTGGGTGAGGCGCACAGGAAAGGTTTTGCAGGCATGAAAGCACATGCACGCAAATGTAATTATGAAGGCGCCTCTTCGCCAAAGGTCAGCGAGAAAACAGGAAGCAACTACGCAGCGTCCTCCGCTGGTGAACGCCAAGGCTCAGAGGTGCGCCGCGACAATGAGTCTTCCTCTTCGCCTTTCGACTAAGAGCGCTGCGGGAGGAGGGGGGAGGGGGGGAATAAAAAACACAGCTGAATAGCAAAAGGCCAACCCAAAGTCGACATTCGACCTTGCATCTCTAAGAGATGTGTGGCGTGCCATACCCGCTAAAAAAAAAGCCGCGATTCGCGGTTGTTTTTCCATCTTCTGTTGTTGCAGCCATACTTCTCCGCACCTTTTGCGCTCGGTATGAATGTGCCCCTCAGCGGGGCCTTCACACGCATCCGATACAAGAAAACAGAATAAAGCTGGTCAAAATACACAGAAGCGAGACCCACCAGGAGGAGAGGATGCATCGGACACCTGACACACTTCGTACGATGACAGAGAAAACGATGCGCATCCACGCCACCAAATCACAAAACGCCACCGCAAAGATTATGACCTCCGGCAAGCGTCCAAGAAACAGAGAACATTGGTCAGAGAAACTGCACACCGTCCAACCGCTTCGACCACGGAACGTGAAGCGAGACGCCGATGACACATCCACGGGCCCCCAACGAGAAATTTAAACGCGAAGGACAGAGGCAGAAGAGCTGACCGCCCACAACAACCACCTCATACTGGGAGGCAACTCCGCCTTCACACACACCTCCACAAGAGGCGCACACTCGTAATACCTAAAACGAGCCCTCTTCCTCCTCACACACCAACGTGCCCATTCTACCGCTGCCAACAGATCAGCAAGGAAGCCCATATCACGGCCACAGCTCACCCACCCCTCTGCTGCGCCACGGCGCAACCCTGCTCCTCCGCGACGAACCGCGCTGCCGTCGAAGCGGGGCCATGCGTCGAGCGGGCTCTCCGCCTTCTTCCCCGCCTCTCCCTCCCCCCTCACCGCCCACCTGCCGCACCACCGGCGCCACACCGGCCCGGGTGCACCGCATGCCATGATGCAAACGCGGGCCACGTCCACGGTCCTGCT
>NC_018259.1:386141-397473 GCF_000227135.1 Leishmania donovani | reverse complement strand
GAAATGAGAGACGCGCGCGGCGGGCCAGCAGCCCCAGTATTGGGGCCCGTGCTCAGCGCCGTGAGGAGGGAGAGCAAGCCCCGCAGCAGCAGCGCCCAGGGCTTGTTTTGCTGTGTCTTTGCTGATCCAGCTATCCTCGCAGCAGATCCAGTCCCGAGTTCCACCGCTTACCACCCAGCGCGAGAGCTGCAAGCAAGCCGGCCGCAGCCTCTTGACGCTGTATCGATGAGTGTATTATGATCATTAAGCATCGCGGTCCCTCAAACCTTGGCGCCCGCCTGCAGTGCGCCGTCTGTCCACAGGGAGCACGGCAGCTTCGCACAGCGGGACTGTCGTTGCATGCATGATGCGAGGCTCTTTCTCGGCTAGGAGGCCGCATCAAACTCATAGGTAAAGCAGAGCGATGGCAGAGAACTCGTCTTTCGCTTCCGAATATCTCGCCTTTCCACGATCCCATCGTGCGATCTCTGGCGCTGTATCTATTCGTGGCGTTGCTGCGCTTTTGGAGGTGATTGCACCCAGTGTGGGAAGCGGCGCCGCAGCGTACTCCCTCCTTAGGGGAACATCATCTTGAGCTGCTGTCGGGCAATTGTCAGGTCACCTTCCACGGACGCCAAAACATCACGAATGACGTCGACATCAGCCGACGGAAACTCCATCCGCAGAGCCTCTGTCGGCGCGAGCCGCTGCGGCACCTCTGGTGGGGAGCGGGGCGACTGGCCAGGGGGTGGTGTGGAGACGGGTGTGGTGGCCGCTGCGCCGCTGCTTGTCTTGCCTAGCTTATCCGATACTTTCAAGTACAAGTGCCGCGATACGAACTGTTCTCGGCCGACATCGGAGACGTTCTTGACGTAGTCGTCACAGGTCATCAACTCTCGCTTCAGCCCCTCCTCCAACAACGCCAGCGTGTCGTCCGCTGCATGAATCTCTGCCAGAAGCTCCAGCGCACGCGCCTGCAGCGGATCAGCGGGGACGAGGCAGTTAGCGTGCTCCTCTACCGTGTCCTCGTGCCCGTCCAGCTGACGCACGAGTGAGCTTACGTTCCCTACGCTGGGCAAGTACTCCTGTAGCTCGTCTTGGTGTTCCGTCAGGATCTCTTTAGCCCTTTGCAGCTCCCGGTTCGACTCGTTCAGCTTCTGCAGGTACAGGAGAGCCTGCTCGCGCATGTCAAGGTATTTGCTAGCTTTTTGGTTCACATCAATCACGACACGCTCCGCCGCCTCCTGTACCAGTGACTGGCGGGCGGGGTCCATATCGCTCAGCTCGGCACTCTGAGCACTGAGCAGATCACTCGCCGCTGCGGTAGGAGGAACGTAGTTCGCCCCGACGAGGGGATATTCCAGCTCAAACTGCTCGCTAATGGCGAGCAGCATGTCCAGCAACGAGTACGGCCGCACTACCCCCCGCAAAAACGACAAGCACTCCACCTGGATGCGTCCGTCGATCGACATGACCGAGTACGGGTGCTTAATCTTCTCCCCACCAGGCGGCGGCACGAGAACGGCAGATGGCATTTGCTGCGGATAATGATCCGCGAAGGAGATCACCACGAGCAGGGGAGTACCCTGAGTGTCTTGGGGGCTCTTGCGGATCGTCAAGAAGCATTCAAAGTGCAGCGGCTCGGCAATGTCCTTGCCAGGCGTCAGCCGCACCTTCGCGTTGGGAAAGTTGTTCGCATACGGAAGGAAGTTGCTGATCGCGTACGTGATGGCGCTCGCAGCGACGGGAGAATAGTACTGCGACACAATCGAGATGTCTGCCGCCTGATGCAGTGTCAGCTCCATTGTCAGGAAAGGACAGCCGCGCGGCTGTTGGGTAGCCAGGCGAATTTGGGGTTGGGAGAAAGGCTGTGCCTCCCTCCGAACACCGGCGCAAGCGTTGCAGGGCAGCACGCCCAGTGACGAGAGGCGCGACGCAGCCGAGCTTTGTGCGTCTTGGGACGAATGAGGTGCGCACGGGAGACGGCGAAGAAGAAGACCGCGGGCAAGAGGAGGCAAAGGCAAACCGGAAAGACCGAAGCCGGCAGCCGTGAAGGCATGCACTTACCGCAGAACCGAAAAGCGCCGACGGCGACACCGACCTTTGCGAAGCGTCCAGGCGCGCACACCACGTGGTCAACCGAGAACGAAACCCCAACAGAATGCACTAATAGGATTCACGTGCACCACATGGATCCCCCCCCCCACACACACACACACGAGGTTCGACGTCGTATTCGTGCAAGCGTGATTGTGCACCTTTATTCCCCTTGGCACTTGCCACACATACGGTAGTGAGTTGCAACCGGAGTAGCTACTGTGCTGAAAGGCGGGACATGCGTGAACAGAAGGGTCAGACGCAGAAGAAGAGGCGTGTGTCAAGGGACCGAGAGAGAGGGAGAGAGAGACAGAGAATGGGAGTGAGTCGTGTGGAAGATTTTTTTTCTCTGCACGCAAGACCTGCGAACGCCATATGAGATGGCAAGTGTACCATCAAGCAGAAAAAAAAACACCAAAAAAAAAAGTACGCAGCATGGCATGCAGCACAAGCACCTAACGCAGAGAGCGGAAGCGAGTCACGTCGATGATTCCTCGCTCCCCAGTTGCCCGCGGAAGCAACACGTCCGTTGCCCCGTGCTTCGCCTTCACACAGTCTAGTATTCGGAGGAAACCAGAAATAATATATAAGCACTAAGAAGCACAGAGGAGCGCTCTCGCAACTCCTCATCGTGATCTCATGAACGCAGACCGCAGAGAGAAGCGCGTTCCTCTTGCTCCCTTACAGGCGCCGATTCTTAAGGACTTTCTTTACTAATATTGCCATTCGCATTCAAACCTGAAAACAGGATAAGACGCTCTCACACACCAACGTGCCCATTCTACCGCCGCCAACAGATCAGCAAGGAAGCCCATATCACGGCCACAGCTCACCCACCCCTCTGCTGCGCCACGGCGCAACCCTGCTCCTCCGCGACGAACCGCGCTGCCGTCGAAGCGGGGCCATGCGTCGAGCGGGCTCTCCGCCTTCTTCCCCGCCTCTCCCTCCCCCCTCACCGCCCACCTGCCGCACCACCGGCGCCACACCGGCCCGGGTGCACCGCATGCCTTGATGCAAACGCCGGCCACGTCCACGGTCCTGCTCGAGGGCGGAAAGCGGTGGCGTCCGTCGTGCGGGTGGCAGGGGCTGGCCTAGCCACGCGTGCCGGGGGAGCCCACGCAGGGGGTGGGCAAGCCGCGGGCCCGGGGAAGCAGAGAATAGAGAGGAAAGAATATCAAGATGACACCGAGAGCCTCTAAAGAGTTTTTCGGTTTCCCATCGGGTACGCTTCTCCTCTCCCATGGCTCCTCTCTGCCTTCACCTCTCTGTCTGCTAATGTCGCCGTTTGCATGCTCTGGAGGAGCTGTGAGGGAGAACAGCGTTGATGCCCGTTTCTCCAGGACATTGCTTCTTGTTTTATCATGCCAAGGCTTGGGGTCCCACTGAAGAGCCGAGAGAGCACGGTGAATCGAAGCACGGCGCGCCTGTGCGGCGGGTTTCCTTGTCGTTTTTCACCGCATGAACCACTCCGAAGGCTATCCATGGCCTTATCTGGTCTACACCCCAGCAGGGGCTACAGACAACGCCCGTGTTCCGGCAGTGACGTCACCAGTCAGTCCAGGATCCAGTCGCACAGCAATGAGAGAGAGAAAGGGTCGGGTGAGCAGGAGCAGCCGGAAGCCGCGGCAGCTCCGCGTTGGGTGGAAGAGAGGCATCGCAGCACCACTCACATCTCTCGCACGGCTGCCTCTCTTTCTCTCGTTTCGTCCCCCCGCTCTGCCCCCCCCCCCCACATACACACGCGACCGCATTTCGATGATCTATTCTTCCACTTATTGCTGAATTTTTTCGAGTCCGCACGCATGGTGATGTGTTGCCCACGTTACTGATCGAGAACTCCTTGGAGTGCCTTCATGCTGCATCAGAGAGCTTGGCGGCAGCCGATGCCCAAACGTCAACTGCGATAGCGAGGGAACAGAGCCCTAGAGAAGCCGCCATCACACGGAAATGCCTAACTCGACGGAATAGACGTACGCTAGCACCCATGACACGACCGTCTCCCTCTATCGCCGGCACTCCCGCTTGTCTTTCACACTGCCACCACAGAAACGGAGACACACACACACACACGCACAGAGCAACTGACAAATATCAAGATGAGGAGAAGCGAAGACGTCCGCACTCACAGAAAAAAAAAGAAGAGAAACCCAACAAAAGACTCCAATAACACCACAGAAAAGAAAAAGAGAGACGAGGAAGAGAGAACAACTAACGCACGCATACACGCACACACGGGAGCGCACAAGCAGAAGAAGCGAAACAAAGAAGGTCTTGGTGACAGAAAAGATAAAAGAACAGTCAAAGGACGTGCAGAGGCACTCTCCATGGGAAGCGAAAAAGATGAAGAAAAAAGAGAGTGAAAGGCGACACACACACACGCACGAAAAAAAAAGGAGGCAGAGACGCATCGGAGCAAGCAAAGCAGAACGGGGGCACGGGAAAGGAGCGTATGCGTGCCCGCCACAACAAATGAAGAGAGAGGTATTTTGGCGGTGGAGATGGTCGGCCTCAAAAGCGAGAAGCGAAAAAAAAAAAAAAACGTCGCTATGAACGGGGTGGCCGTGGAAGTATTGGGGGAGTGGGGGGGGGGGTAGTACAGGAACGTGCACGCAACCATTTATAGCACGCTCACATATGCAGCCATACAAGTTCCCATTGCGCATAAAGCACATCTTTGCGTGTGGGTGCTCATGTGCCGTTCTTTTTTTTTTCCGTTGCGTGCGTCTCCCTCTCTGCGTTCAACGACAGGCAAGCGGGTAAAAGCGCAAGCGCCGCCGAAAAAAAAAAGTGTCACACAAATGGAGGGTGGGACTGCATCGTAAGAGGAGGGAGTGGCACGAGGGAGGGAGAGGGTGAAAAACGGATGTCTGCTCTGTGCAGGCGCTCAAGAGGGCAACAGAAAAAAAAAACGTGCACGCTTTTTTTTCTTTGGGAGGTGTCTGTGTGTGTGGGTGGGTGGTGGGGGATGGGGGCGTTTGTATGTATTTGTGTTCTACTGTTCAATATGGAAGACGAGATGAAGGCCAAGGCAGAGACGGTCTCAGAGCATGCCACATATCAAAGATTTGCCATCGTTGATGCGCACGGTCCGCATGGAGGGACGGAAGAAAGGTGCTCAAACAAAAAAAAGAGGACATCATGCAACGTCCACAGAGCCCTGTGTAGCACTTTGGCAGCCACTGCCTGGGGCCTACCCCGCACATCACCCGTCCGCACCTTCCCTTTCTCCTCCCTCCTCCTCATCCGCATCTTGTGACTCACACACGAAAAGGAATCTACCGGCGCAATGCAAAACAGGAGAAGACACACACAATCAGTGTTATCGGCAACCGCAGTGAAGACAGAAATGAAACAAAAAAAATGAAAGAATCCAAGTGCTATGAAGACAAAAAGGCAAAAAAAAAGGAACAAGGCCAGAGCGACACATGAGGTGTTCACCAACAGCCCTTCAAGGCGGGCAGGCACTTACAGAGAGAAGTTGAAAAAAAAAAAACGAAAATAAAGCAGCAACGTGCTAGCAAGAGAAAGACCTCGCACCGTCGATGAAGGTGAGGAAACGAGCACAGAGAGCTGCGAGGGGCCTTCCGTTGGTTTCGTGTGTGCGTGTGCGCCAGTTGAGAGCTAACAACAAGAGGAACATATGTATGTGTATGTGTGTCTGTGTGTGCATGCACAGAACACACGCACAATACGGAAACAAAAACACTCAAGGGAAAAAATAAATGCTGACATTTGAGTCATTCACACCCTTAATCCCTTTCAGCATGGCCACGCGCACACACACGCACGCCTACGCATACGCAAAACCAGGGGCACTCCCTCATCGGTCCCCCCAGGGGTGAGGGCCACTCCCGCTTAGCAAGAAAGAAACAGAAGAGCTGCGAAGAAGCGCAAAATAGAAAAAAACGTGATCAATGATGAACAGATCACAAACGAGGTGAGCAAACGCCCCAGCACCGAGGTAGCACCAGGCTTGCTATTCGTTTTTGTCTGTGTGTGCACGCATACCTTTTCTTTGCTCACGAGACTTTCGGCTGCTCGCACCATCCCCTGAGCCCCCCAAGTGGAACTTCAGGGCCAGTGAGGTCAACGTAGATGGTCGCGTGTACTTACCAAAGCATTCGACCATGTTGTTCTTTCCATCGGAACTGAAAGAGAGAGTGCCAAGAAAAACGGGAGACCGATGTCAGTCGCCATCTTCTCGGCGAAAAGCCTACCGTTCTTTTGCTTTTTCTTCATTCCCAACCAGCGGAATAACGAGAAGAAGCGGGAACGCGGCTCGATCACAGCTGCTGTCTGTGCGCTGAAATGTTTCCGTTCATTTTTTTTTGGATGTCTCTCCTCTTTTTGGACGCTGGCTGAGCCACAACGGAGAAGACACCTCAAAACGGGAGGAAAAAGCGGCAAGGAGAAGATGGCCGAGCCACAGACACTCATAGACAGACACCTACACACACAACAAACAACAACACACACACACACAAAAGCTGTGGTGATGATAACGAAAAGGGCGGTTAAGCCCCGGAAACGGCGAAAAACAAAGCACCACTCGGAGTAACAACAAAAATAATAATCGCGAAAAAAAAAGGACGGATGCATGTGCGTGTGTGTGTGTGTGTGGTGGCGAGGACACACAGAGAGAGGCTTCGCAGTGACGACCAAAGGCAGCGTCGACCTACGTCGCACAAACTCAAAAACAGTACTTGCAAAAAGAAGCAGTCTTGGAGGAGGCAAAGGGCTCCAGGCTTTACAAAAAAGATGAAGAAAAACGTCGGCTTCAGAGGAGAAGTGCGAGAGACCCCAAGAGGGATCATACGTAAATGCACGCATGAAGGTGTGTGTTATCTGTCTCCGCTTATTATTATATTCAAGGGAGCGGTGGAGTTTCACATGTGTACGTGTGCGTGTGTGTGTGTCTGTGTGGCTGCTCGTGCCTGCACCGACGCGATAGGATAAGCCCACTGATGCGTGCTTGCAGGAAGAAAAATTCATCGAAAGCGCCACCGACACCGCCGGAAAAATAGCTGGTACACAGTGCGAAGCTCGATCCAGACGGCCAATGGAAGGACAGCGTCGAGGGACAAAAAGAAAGGTAGCGCATGCGGTCACATGGAGAACGGAAAACACACACACACAAAAGGTCTGAGAAAAAAGTCGCCGCATTCAAGGGAAAACGAAATCACACAAGACGGGAACCTCCTACACGGGTAAGCAAGAGCGAAAGAAAACAAACAGCAACCAAAACAAAATGACGAGAGCCACGAGAGAGACCATGACAATGATGACATTAGACCGCACGCACGGTCACTCACACAAGAGAAAGAAAGATGGAAGGAAAGGAAAAGGAGGTACACACAAAAGGAAAAACCGAAAAGCAATGAAGAAAGTGGTAAAAAGAAAAGATCGGCAACATACACGCAAACGCACAACATACTACTCATCAACGCTGGTGATGGTATCGTCAGGAAAGATGGCGCGTTCGGGTGTATACGTAGTTGTGCTCGGGTGCATGCGTTTGCCTGCGTAAAGTTGCTGTCGTGTTTCCTTTTGTATTTGCGGCGTATGCTGGTTTTGCGTTCCAGTGCGTGCGCGTCTCTATGTGCGTGACCTCTCTCTGTTCATCCGCGATCGTCTCCGAATCCTCTTTCGGGCATTGATGCTGCCCCTCCCATTCAAACACACACACGCCTCAACACTCCCCCGTGTTGTTTAAAAGCGCAACGGAAAACTGAGAAGAGGCTTCAGCCGAGAATGGCAGCGTAAACGAAGTTGACGAAAGAGAGAAAGAGAACAACAAGGAAGTCGCCGCGACGGCGTACAGCGCGCACACAGACACACACACACACTCACACAAACAGACAGAGAAGCGGAGTTGATACCGGGGAGAGTGGAGCGAAGGAAGAAAGATGAGAGAAGAGAAAGCGCCTCCCTCCAGACAGTTGAAACGAGGGAGGAGGGAGCGGAAAAAAAAACGACAAAAGGGGACACAGGTGAGGGGTTACATTGAAAAGTGGCCGCTGGCAATTCTCTCGCACTCAAGCACCCGAAAACCCTGGTTCACGTATCCGCCACTCATTCTCGGATGGAGAGCGAGCTTGGAGGACGGGGAAACGAGGCGTTACAAGCGCAGTAATGTCATCAATCCCAGAACACACTCACGCTGAGAACGTATCGATGCTTACAGTGGCAGAAGCGCACTTTCGGATGCTCGTGAGCACGAATGAACGGCGCATATACAGAGAATGTAGAGAACAAACAGCCAAGGCGACTTTTTCCTTTTTGGTTTTGCGTTGGTGCCTGTGCCCAACGCCATTTTCCATCTCAGTCACACGCTGCACAGAAAAAAAAAAGCAAAGGCAGGAAGCCAGTGAAGCAAGAGAGGATCGGAAAGAGAGACCAAGTCGTGGAGAATGAAAAGACTCGGAATAGGACGGAAAAAAAAAAAGAAAGCACCAAAGTACACATGCACGCACACACAAATGAACGCTCACTCACAATACTCGCAGACTACAGGGAAGAGAGCCGAAAAAAAAAAGAAAACCACACGAGTAATAGAAACAGAGAGGTGACAAGCGACGGATAAGTACACAGAAATTTCCATACTGTGCCTGAAGTGAAGCTGCAAAACGTTTGAGGAAGAGAGAGAAATCAAACAAAACGAAAAAAAAAAAAACACACAGAAAAGGCAAAGTCGGGGGGAAGAGGTGGGAGAGAGAGAGGGGGGGATGATGTGTGCCAGTTTGTAGTTTCGAAACGACAAGCAAGTACAACAACAAAAAGACGATCATTAATGAAAATCGATGGCTGAGAATCACACATGCGCCGGCACACGCATGTATACACATAAACATAAGCTCTATGTATATTTTCAAATCAGAACGGAAAGCAAGACCAGTTAATCAAGTGCGGATGTCCAAGAGTCCGCGACCAAAAAAAAAAAATCGATGGCAAAAATCAAATTTGTCGCCTGAACCGGCCAGCAGTACAGGAATCACTGCGTAAACGTTCTTGACACACACGCGGGCCTTCAAAACATCACCGAAGGCTAAAGGGCGCTCACAGACACCCGAGAACTAAAACGGAAAACGAAAAAAGAGAGAAAGACGCATGCGCAGATTTGCATGCAAATCTTTTATTTTAGCGTGCATCTACGCGCGATTAATGACAAGATGAACAATGAAGAGACGTGAAAGCATAGACACCCAACACCACCACACCAAAGGTATAGATGTATGTGTATGTGTGTATATGTATGTATATATAGATGTATATAGGCGGGAGAAGAAGACAACTTGAAGGCACAAGGACAGCTACGAAGTCGCAGGGATGAAGACGGAAAAGGCGGTTGATGAGGGAGAGAGAGAGATGTGTGTGCGCACATCCTTTTTTTTTTTTTTGATTTCCAACGAAAGGAAGGAGTTTGAAAGAAAGCAAAAAGCAACACGGCAACGAAAGAGGCAGCGTAACCTGTAAAAATGAGAGACACGCACGCACACAAACATGCCAGCAGATGCAGTTCAGATCGTGTGCAAGGCAAAGAATGAGAGCGGCACAGAGGGAGGAAGAAAAAGAGGGTTTGTGCGCCTGAGTGTGAGGTTCGCGGCTGAGTGCCGGGCATTTGTGGGTTCAAGTGTTTTGTTTTAGGTGTGCTCAACAGCTTATTCGTATACTTGCGTGCATTTCAGTGGTTCAGCAAAGTCAGTGCCTTCTCTTTTCACTCCCCCTTCTGCTGCCTTCTTGTATCGACCTTCGTGTCCTGGGTATGTGGGGGCGAGAAGGGGGGGCAGCTCTGAACACGCAGGTATGAGCTTGCTTGCCAGCCTATGCTTAGAGAGCAATAGAGACAAGTGAGCAAGGTCCAGGTGGGCAAGGGAGGAAGAAGAAAACACGCAGAGACACCGAAAGCCACCCCGAAAACCAGCAAAGCAGCGAGAGGAAGAAGAGAAGGCGGTTCAAGGAACCAGAGGGAGAAGGGGTCATCACACAAGACACGGCACACACAAAACACGCACATGAAACAGAGAGCACGAAAAACAAAAGGGAAGAGAAGAACTAATCTTAGAAGAAAGCTTCACAATTACGAGGCAAAGAAGACATCCGCGAGAAATAAACAACGACAACGCAACAGAACAACAAGTCGACGACGAAGCAAATAAAAAAGAGCCGTCGCGCACATCACGAGAGTACGGAAAGCACACGGATGGGGAGATGAAAGGGTGAAGAAGCAAGCATGGCGTCCTTATAGGCAACGGAAGTACACGCGACTAACATGAAACAACAAAGGAGGGAGAGGGTGGTGGAGCAATGAAAGCAGAGGCAGCGAGAGAGGCAAAGAGAGACAACAAAACACCAGAGAAAGAGAGAGATGAGTGAGGGGGGAGCAAATCGCCGAGCCACGCTTTCTATTTTGTGTGTGTGTGTGTGTGTGCGATGCTGGGGCGTTGTGGGGATTCTTTTTTTTTTTGTGATTTACTTTCGTCGTTTTTTTTTCCTTGTTCGTTTGTTTGATTGCTTCTACCGAAAGCACCAACCCAAAACAACAACAAAAGGGGGAGGGTAGGGGGGACGAACGGCGAGCAGGGAAGCGAGGAAATAAGTAAAGAGGAGCATTACAGAATCCAGCAGCCTGACCCGGAAGGTCTCCGAGCGTACCTTGCCTTCCTTTCACGGTCACTGTCCCTTGTGGTTGGCGGACGAAGTTAACGCGAGAAAAGGGGGGGGGTCGGCGCAGGAGAAGAAGCAACTTCGCTCACAACAAACATCGTCCATCTCCGGTCGAGGCGAAAGAGAAGAAAAACAACGACAATAGGTGGAAAAGCCACACAGCAAGCCTCCGAACCAACAAGACAACAAGTCTCGGAGGCGCCCTCCCCGAGTCCTCGGATGGTGAGTGCGTGTACCAAAGAAAAAGAAATCACAGAAGACAATGGAAGGGGTACTAAGATGCACGTTGAGCGGCCCAGGAGCAGAAGCATCTAGAAAGGCTAAGAGGCTCCTCAAGCTGCGGGCACACGCTACATCTGCCGTCCTCGCAGCCCGCCTCTGTCAGTTTTGCTACCCGCTTGTTTTATCATCTGCGTACGCGCCTCGCATCACTCCGAGCTACGAGACGCCAGACGCACATTACATTCGCTTGCCGAGTTGCGCACTATCCCTCACTGATTTCATTCTCTCATCTCTCTCTACGTGCCCCTTATCTCGGTGACCACGGGAGAGGCAGAGGAGACGACCAACACCATGTGCAGACTACAGGCGA
>NC_018259.1:384881-386042 GCF_000227135.1 Leishmania donovani | reverse complement strand
GAAGACAATGGAAGGGGTACTAAGATGCACGTTGAGCGGCCCAGGAGCAGAAGCATCTAGAAAGGCTAAGAGGCTCCTCAAGCTGCGGGCACACGCTACATCTGCCGTCCTCGCAGCCCGCCTCTGTCAGTTTTGCTACCCGCTTGTTTTATCATCTGCGTACGCGCCTCGCATCACTCCGAGCTACGAGACGCCAGACGCACATTACATTCGCTTGCCGAGTTGCGCACTATCCCTCACTGATTTCATTCTCTCATCTCTCTCTACGTGCCCCTTATCTCGGTGACCACGGGAGAGGCAGAGGAGACGACCAACACCATGTGCAGACTACAGGCGACCGCCCCAGCGAAGGCCCTCAAACAGAAGTGGAACTGCGAAACGCAAGACTTTACAGTAACGTGTACGAGGCGGTGAAAAACAAACAAACGTGTTCGCCGCTCACGAAGGTGAGGGAACAGAAGCTGACAGAGAACAGTTTGACGATTTTCCACAGACTCAGACACACAAAGTCATCCGAGAACCAGAACGAAGAATACGCCGTCCGCCGAAAATACGCCTCGTCTACACCCGTCAGCAAGGCACACCTGAAACACAACAACAACAGACAACGCAGCCCACAAGACAGACGCCAGCGAAGCCAAACAGTGTGCTCCCGTCGTAGACCTCATCCACACAGAGAACCAAGCCATGCACCCAACCACGTGACCGCTTATGAAAAAAAAACCCACAAGACAAAAACCGCAAAACCGAAACATGCAAAGAACGAAGGGCACGACATGAGAAAAAAAAAACGATAACAAACAGGGAGACAAAGAGAGATGAGGGACCAGGTAACTTCGTTTCTTCCTACCCATCTACCCATTCTATCGCCGCCAACAGATCAGCAAGGAAGCCCATATCACGGCCACAGCTCACCCACCCCTCTGCTGCGCCACGGCGCAACCCTGCTCCTCCGCGACGAACCGCGCTGCCGTCGAAGCGGGGCCATGCGTCGAGCGGGCTCTCCGCCTTCTTCCCCGCCTCTCCCTCCCCCCTCACCGCCCACCTGCCGCACCACCGGCGCCACACCGGCCCGGGTGCACCGCATGCCATGATGCAAACGCGGGCCACGTCCACGGTCCTGCTCGAGGGCGGAAAGCGGTGGCGTCCGTCGTGCGGGTG
>NC_018259.1:383384-384782 GCF_000227135.1 Leishmania donovani | reverse complement strand
TACACAGCCCATCAAAAACACAAACGTCAGCGAAACAACCACACACACACACAAAGCAGAGCACACATACACACGCCGGCACGACTCTCTCACTCTTTCGCTGCCTTCTTTGGGTTCTGCTTTTACTTTCCAGAAGCCTGCCCATTCTACCGCTGCCAGCAGGTCAGCAAGGAAGCCCATATCACGGCCACAGCTCACCCACCCCTCTGCTGCGCCACGGCGCAACCCTGCTCCTCCGCGACGAACCGCGCTGCCGTCGAAGCGGGGCCATGCGTCGAGCGGGCTCTCCGCCTTCTTCCCCGCCTCTCCCTCCCCCCTCACCGCCCACCTGCCGCACCACCGGCGCCACACCGGCCCGGGTGCACCGCATGCCATGATGCAAACGCGGGCCACGTCCACGGTCCTGCTCGAGGGCGGAAAGCGGTGGCGTCCGTCGTGCGGGTGGCAGGGGCTGGCCTAGCCCCGCGTGCCGGGGGAGCCCACGCAGGGGGTGGGCAAGCCGCGGGCCAGGGCCCTCCGAGGCCGGGTCACACACACTGCCTGCATGCCGGGCCTCTCTCCCCTCTCTCGCCCCCCCAGCCGCGGCGTTCCGCAATATGGTGCGGAGACCTCCCACACCGGGCTCTGGCACACACGGTGGTGCCGTTCGGGGCGCGCTCGTCCTGTCCCCGGCATCTGCGCCGCATCAGCCCACGCGGCCACACGGAGGAGACGCCGCATCCCTCGCACGCATGCGCGTCGGCGTGGGCCGCTGTGCCACCCCCACCGCTGCAGGAATCCAGGGTGCGGACACGTGCCCGCGCGCAGCTGGGTGAGCACGGCCGCCCGTCGCCCCGTCAGCGCAGCAGCCCTGTACGTTGGCGTCGCCGCCGCCCCCTCTCTGGCATGGCCCACCTTGCAAGCTTGTCGGCTTCTGCCCTTCGCTTCCCACGCACAATGGCCAATGACGCGCTGAAATGAGAGACGCGCGCGGCGGGCCAGCAGCCCCAGTATTGGGGCCCGTGCTCAGCGCCGTGAGGAGGGAGAGCAAGCCCCGCAGCAGCAGCGCCCAGGGCTTGTTTTGCTGTGTCTTTGCTGATCCAGCTATCCTCGCAGCAGATCCAGTCTCGAGTTCCACCGCTTACCACCCAGCGCGAGAGCTGCAAGCAAGCCGGCCGCAGCCTCTTGACGCTGTATCGATGAGTGTATTATGATCATTAAGCATCGCGGTCCCTCAAACCTTGGCGCCCGCCTGCAGTGCGCCGTCTGTCCACAGGGAGCACGGCAGCTTCGCACAGCGGGACTGTCGTTGCATGGAACGAGTTAGTGGGGAAAAAGCGGAAATGACGTCTATGTTCAGCGAGGGCGACGAAGAAAAATCTCTCCAGTGGTCGTGCTCGAAAGGGCCCGCTACGACCG
>NC_018259.1:365679-383285 GCF_000227135.1 Leishmania donovani | reverse complement strand
TCCAGCTATCCTCGCAGCAGATCCAGTCTCGAGTTCCACCGCTTACCACCCAGCGCGAGAGCTGCAAGCAAGCCGGCCGCAGCCTCTTGACGCTGTATCGATGAGTGTATTATGATCATTAAGCATCGCGGTCCCTCAAACCTTGGCGCCCGCCTGCAGTGCGCCGTCTGTCCACAGGGAGCACGGCAGCTTCGCACAGCGGGACTGTCGTTGCATGGAACGAGTTAGTGGGGAAAAAGCGGAAATGACGTCTATGTTCAGCGAGGGCGACGAAGAAAAATCTCTCCAGTGGTCGTGCTCGAAAGGGCCCGCTACGACCGGGAAGAACCGCTACAGCAGCGAAACAAGGAAGTCCAAGAGAAAGCGAAAATGCAAACAACCGAAAACAAAGAGAAGTCTCGAAGACACGCAGTGGAGAGAAGGGATCGCAGCGGCACGCAGGAAAGGAATACACGAGGCAGCGGCGCGCGGAGAAGAGACAGAAAGGCAAAGACAGAAAGAAGCAATGGAAGGGTCTCTCCGTGTGCTTGTGCGTGTGTGTGTGTGTGTGTGGGTGAATCCGTTACGGAAAGGCTGCAGATATGCGGTAGTGAACCCCCACGACGCCGAGGAGGCAAGGGTCATGGATACGTGACGAGAAAGAGGCACGAGGTGCTCCCGTGTACGTGGGGTGATGAGGACAGCTGGGATCAACGGGGCACCATTCGAAGGCTACGTAGACACCTGACGAAATCTCTCTGTATGAGTGACTCGTTAGACGAGACGGCGAGGAGGTGGCGCTGGGACATTAGGCAGGGCAGAAGAAGACACCGGTGCACCTGTAGAACGGAATGTTTGCAGATGTGCGCATACGCCTCTCTCAAAACAAGCATGTGCGGAACAAACACACACACACACACACACGCCCGCCGCATCGAACTCGATACCAGTGCAGATGCGCCATGTTGTGAAGGAGTTATGACAAGGTGTTCAATTGATAGCGCGGTTCGCAAGGCCCGCGTCCGTGCGTTGCGACTTTGTGTCCGCGGACATGCGCCGCCCCGTCATGTCCTGTCCGCATTGAGGCCGGTTGGACTTGATCGCGCAGTTCGCGCATACGGCAATGTGGCCCGACACACACCAGTAGGCGACATCGTTTGGCAAGATGACGCACTGGCACTTGGCGCACGTGCCCTGTTCCGGGTACTGAGAAAGCAGCAGCATCTGCCCACAGCTGCAGTGCTCAGACTGGAGAGCTGGCTGCAGCGTCACGGTGGTCGGCTTTGGAGGGGGTGCGCTCGCCTCCTTGCTCGACGGAGACGTCGGGAACATGTTGAGCTGATAGTTTGGGAACTCGCCGCACGAACGCGAGGCGGCGAGCATCATCTGGTTCGCGACCTCGATGTTGGCGATCCCGCTGTTGCTTAACTGCATCGTATAGACGGAGTTCGAACACGGAGTGACACCACCGGGCGCGAAGAATGTGCCCATCGGCGCGCCAGGCTGAAACCTGCTGCTGCCGAAGAGCTGCGGCAGGCCGTTCACATTGGCCGCCTGGAGGTAGTTGGAGCCGCCAAAAGGAGACGTCGCCTGAAGCGCCGACACATCAAGATGGCCGCCGGCGGCGGCAGTAGGAGAAGCGCTGACCCCCTGCTGCTGGAGGAACACTGGGTGGGAAAGCATGCTCACACCGGGTACGCCGTGCTGCATCGGGCTTAGCATCCTAGTTTGAATCGCAGTATACCCGGTGTTTGGGCTCGTGGCCACATTGGACTTGTGGTTCGAGTGCCGCGACTTCGACTGCGGAGTCAGTTTCTCGAGCACCAGTGCAGCCTTCGGCACTCCACGCAGCTGCTCGCGAGGCATCTGTTGAATGAACAAGGGCAGCTGGGCGGCCTGGTTGTGCTCGACAATCCACACGCAGTTGATATCGCACAACACGCGCTTGGTGAACTCCAAAATCGCCGCGAGGGCGCTCGCGTTGATCATGATGAACGCGCATGTGCGGTCGCGGTTATGGCACTTGACGTCGCGCACTTGTACTATCTTACCCCGCTCATGTCCGATCGCCTTCAAGAGAGCCTCTATGTCGTCTTCGGCATAGCTACTGGGCAGCTGACCCACGAAGATACCAGTGGATTCCTCGTTCTCAATGTGCGGCGGCACCGACTTTTTGTTCAAGAAGTCGCGGAATGGCAGTGAGCGCGCGCAGAGCGGCGGATTGGCGATGCTCGCGTACACGTTCAAGGACGAGAAACTCTGCGATGTATTCTGCGGCGACGATGCCGGGCTCGACGAGGGCGCTGCCCCCATCAAGTAAACGTTGCCGGTGGTGTGATCCACGCCAAGTTCGCGCGAGAAGGATATCGGCGAGTTCGACGCGGCCGGTGCCATGAATCCTGCGATGGGGTGCTGATTGGAGTCAACCGGGAAGCTGGTTAGCGCCGTGACGTCCAGCTTCGGCACGCCGTTGACTTGCCCGCCTGCGGTCGGTGACGTCGCGTTCTGCTGCTGTTGCTGCTGCTGACGCTGGAGTACGACTGCGGGTGTCGGCAGCCCGGCCGACAGCACCACATCCTCATCATCGTCCTCAATGTCCAAAAAGAGGCCAGGGTCGTTGAGCGCATTGGTGCGAAGCTCATCATCGGAAGGCTCGTCCATGGCACTCATGGGGATAATCAGACCAGGTTCAAGAGAGGACGTTGTTTACGTCGTTGGGATTCAGGTGTGTGCTGTCTCCCGCGCCTTCTTTCTCTTGATATAACACGCACGTCAGATGTGCTGACGCGTAGGAGTTGTGTAATGGTGGCCACGAAGAGCTGAGTGGTGACGGTGCTCAACAGGAAAGAGGAGGGAGGGAAGGAGGGGGGGGGGCAGAAAGAGAAGCGTGTGCGTAACAGGCGCGCTTGAAACGAAGGGCGCAGAGACTCACAAAAGCCGTAAACGACCACGGACCTTTAGAAGCAGAACAACACAAAAAAGAAAAGGCGCCAAGCAAGATTCACGCAGCGGCAGAGTTTCTACGTGAGGAGCCACCACCACCCCAAGTGCTGTGAGTAAATCTCTCTGAGAAAAACCAGGAAGCAGAGTGAAAACAAGAAAGAAAAAGCTCAGACGCTCAGTCACGTTCAAGCTTGTGTGTGTGTGTGTGTGTGTGTGTGTGTGTGTGTCAATAGAGGTGAAAGGGGAAGAGGGCGATGGATAAGCGCGAGGGCGGCACCTTTGTATGTGCAAGGCAGCGCTTCTGCTCACACTGCACAGCTATTTTTGTTCTTGCCTGTTTTGTTCCAAGAAGAGGAAAGGAGGGGGTTGAGCAATTTCGATTCAACGCAAGCGCAAAGACAGTTCCTGTGCGTCAGAGGGCTAAGAGCTTGCTGTAAGCAACGAGAACAGGAAGAATGACAAGAAGCGTGTGTAGCAGGGCGCAAGACGTGAAAATGACAAAAAAAAAACGGGAACACACCGATGTGCGGATAGCGACGAAAAGACAGAAGACACAATACAGCGACAAAACAAGAGGAAGAGTCCCAATAAAAAAGAAACACAGAGAATGGGGTGTATCTTTGAGGTGAGAAGAAATACACTTCTTGAGGGAGTGGGTGCGAGAGAGACGGAGATGGAGAAGGCGGAGGTACACAAGCAAAACTAATTCACACACGCGCACGCAGAACAACGGCAAGGACAAACTTTAGCAGTGAGGAAGGAACAGAAAGACAACACTGACGATACGCAGACACACAGAGAAATGGTGTCAACACGAGAGCAAACGAAGCCTAATGCGAAGACTACATGCAACAAACAAACATAAAAGGGAAAAGGGAAAAAGGGGGTGGGGCAAGAAAGAAACAACACTGACACACGCGGAGGAGAGGAAGGCACAAACTCGAGCTTGGAAAAATGAGAATGATAAAAAATCCGCACAGCCTTGCAAACAAACAAAAAGAAAACAGCACCAAACTGGCAGAAACGTGGACGAGAGAGGGTATATATATATAGATGTGTGTGTGTTTGTGGGAGGTGGGTGGGTGGGTGGGTGGGTGGGTACGTATGCCTTATAGATATCCTTTCTAGTGACTAACTACGCGTGCGCGCAGCAAACAAAAAACAAAAATCGAAGAGAACGAGACACAAAAAAATGCAAAAGACAAACTACAACGCGACACCAACTAGCGAACGACAGGCAGAGAAACACGTGCAACGGGACAAATAGAGGCGAGGTATAGGGAGGGGCGGGGCTGAAGTAGAAAAAAGTGTCTATGTGCAAGAAGCGTTGGATACTTTCTTTAAAGCGTCTGTGAAACTGCTCGAGCCGGCCGCGGGAAAGTCGCCTCTCTCTTTTTCTCTAAAACCCTACGCACACGCGCGCGAGGGAAAAAAAATTCAATAGTGAAGACACACACACACGAAAAGCAAGTCCTCTCTGTTTTTTTTCTCTCCAGTTGAGCAGCAGCCCTCTGCGTATATTTTTGTGTTTGGTGGTTTGTTCCGTCAGAAATCAATCAATAGGAAAAGAAGAGCTCTCGTGAACCCTCTTTGTGGGTGGCGACTCCTTCCTCACCAGAATTGACAGCGACGCCCGTCGCTGACTTGTATAATATATATATATATCGTTCTTCACGTTTTGTCTTTTTGCTGTTGTTTCGGTAGTCGTACCTCCTGTATGTGTGTGTGTGTGTCCCGTCTTTCGTCCGTTTCTTGATGTAATCCTCGCGCGCGCTCTCTCTTTCTCGTTCCCTCTCCCCTTTTTCGTTTTGTTTCCTCTTGTCGTTATCCTTTCCAAAAAGATGCGAGAGGAGAAACCCGTGAAAGCGGAAAGACCGGAAAGCACAGAGCGTGTAAAGGGCGAGTACGAGAGACACACCCACGCACAGACAGGCACACACACACGAAAAATAAAGCGCAGACAAAAAAGGGGACCGAGAATAAAAAAAAAGACGTGAGATGTGTAGGAGATATGGAGAGACACAACGGACACCAGAGCAAGCAACCAAGAGCAGAGGAAGACAGGAGGGGGGAAAGAGACGTGGACGCGCACACAAAGAGTAAAGACGGCAGGTGCAAATATAATGCGAATGCTTTTCTTGTCGAAAGACCGCAAGAACCACCGAAGCAGGGCACCACAAAAAACAAAGAACACAAATATATGCCACGTGTTGCAGGTAACCAGTGCCAGCGAGGGATACAGCAATGCAGACACAACCCGCAGAAACGTGAGCACAGGGGGTGTAGGAGGCAAAAACAAAAAGAGGGAAGCCAGCGATAATCACACGAGCGCCCGCCGCTGTCTGTATCCCTTCTTTTGAAACAGCCTCAATGACTGGAGAGGGGGGGGGCGTACGCGATAGGTCTCTGTATTCTCAATATTGTATCTTTTTTTTTCGTCGTCCCTTTGTACTCACAACAAGAGCTTCGACTCACCGATACCGCCACGTCAGGAAGCGCTTGCGCAGCTGTTCGTCGGCGCTCTTCTAGGATTCGGTTATCCCCTTCCGCTGGAGCTGTGCCGACAAGTTCACGCTCGTGGCTGGCTCGTTATTTTTCTCACCTTGCCGATGCTACGCAAGGGCTTACCCCGCTCTGTGATGAATCACCTTTGAAATAAAACACACACACACCAGTTGTGCGGGGTGACTCAATCAGGAGCAAGAAGGATGCGCGCCGCCTGGTAGAGGGAGGTAAGGAGAAGGCGGGGTGCAGCCGTGAGGCACACAAGTCGAGGAGGACAAGAGTGGTGGTGATTATGAAACGTCGAGGGGGACCGAGAGCCTTCACACAGGGTGAAAGGCACGATGAAGTCGACGATAGAAAAAGAAAGAGCACACAGAAAGGGGGGGGGGGAGAAAACGAGGGAGGGGACGAGAAACAAAATCAGGAGAGACGCAAATCGAACAGCATGTGAAACGGGCAAGCCTGAAAGATAAAAGAACGAAAAATGAAATCAATACAAAGAAGTACAGACGCTAAACAACAAGCATACACCCCAAGACACGTACGCGCAACAACAACGCGCGCGGTAAGGAATAAAGAATGAAAGAGACAACCACGTTTACGGCAATTACAGGAAGCGCAAACGAATCTGACATGAAGCGACACGCATACACACACGCACGCAGGAGGGAGGGAGGAGAGGAGAGGAGAGCAGAAGGGGCGGAGAGAGGGGGGACGAAAGAAACGAGCGAAGAAAATGTGAAAATGCAAGAAAAAACAAAATCAACAAAAATAAAACCACGCGTACAAAGACACACGCACAGGCACACGCAGAGAGAGGAGGAGGGAGGGTGAACAAGAGCAAACTAGCACAAAAAAAAAGAAAACAACGGTTCAAGCACAAGAGTAAACAACCTATGTCGCTTCCTTTCTGTTCTACGTTCAGAGTCGTTGATGTGAGCAGAACAAACAGCTCTGGATGCACTTCCACAATGAAAGAAAAAGCGAGAGACAGACACACACGCACAGAAAGAGCGACAAGGAGGGACACGCTAACGCACGCGCGTAAGAGAACGTCGCGGAGGGGGCGAATAAGAAGAGAAAAAAGTGTCGAACAAGAAAAAGCACAGAGGGAGAAGGACGGTGGCGGGTTGAGGAGGGAAGAGCGTGACCGAAGGAGTGCGCGCACACACACCAAAGCACGAGACACGTGGAAAGAGAGAATGAGTGGGAGGGGGGGGGGGCGCAAGCGGGCGAGAGAAGGAAAAGGAATGCTAACAGGACAATATGAAAGCGGGCAGAAGAACAAGGTACGAGATGCACTCGGAAGTAGAGAGAGTGACAGAGATAGAAATGGGTCAAGAGTGGAAGAAGGGTGACGGAAGTGGGGTCAGCACTCGCGCACACACGTCTTTTCCTGATACAACAAGAGACTAGAGAAAGAAAAAAAAGGAGAAATATGGAAGTAATGGTTTGTGAAGTGCAAAGTCTGTAGATCCACGCACACAAATGTAGGCGTATGTGCACGTATAATGTGCGAGAGTGTGACGGATGAGCGACGGAGTTTCGTCGTGCGTGCGTGCGTGTGTGTGTGTGTGTGTGTGACGGCACACGCAAGTAGTCGAAGAAAGAGAAGATGGAGTGAATATTTCCGAAAGAGAAAGTACGGGGTGAGGAGAGGAGACACTTGCAGGGAGTGCGAGGGACGGTGGTGCTGGTGAAGGAAAGCACGACGTTCAACAAGAGGAGGGGAAGTAGACGACCATCTCTGTGTGCGTGCGCAACCAGCGCGCCTGCGCAGCACCACACGTCCGCGCGCGTGTGCTTGTCCGCTTCCTCGCTTTCTCGCTTACCGAGCTGTCACCGTTTTCTCGGTGAGGGCCAAGGATGCAAAAGGCGTGCCGTTGGGGCGGTGATGCACAGATCGTTTGGTCGCGACAAAGGCCGGATGTATGCCGGCGGTGGGGATCGCACATCCCCTGGGCATGAGCCACAGCCGGCACGGAGCCGCCACTTCCTGCTGCATGCGTGCTTCAGTTAAACCGTTTGGTTTACCTTTCGGAAAGGTGTCGCCAGGGACACTGCTCGAGAGCGGAACGGGTTTCTCCCGCAACCCCTCTCTCCCCCTCTCGTTACTCCGCCACACACGCGCAGATCCGCTTCCATTCAAAAGCCTCCGCGTACATTTCAGCGTAGGAGAGGGAGGCAGAGGGGGAAGGCAGAGGCAACGCCCTAGTACATCGGCGGGCCACGGGAGAGGCGCTGCAAGGCAGACTGACAGCCTCTCAGACGCCGCGTGCGCCCACGAAGAGGGAGCATGAAAGACGGAGACACAAAAGGAGGCGCTTATCACGCAACGCCGACCACAGAAAACAAAAAGATGCTCTTGTACATGAATGAAGACCGTAAAGTCGATGAACGAAGCGCCCTTCTGGGAAAGACCCACATGGACACGCTGCAGGGGGGGGGGGCAAAAGAGAGAGGGGAGGAGGAGGTGAAGGAGAAAGGGACAAGCGCAACACTGAGTTCACCCCTAATCGCGTCTACCGATGAGCACAACGGAGGGATGGTCGGTGCCCGGCAAGAACCCCGCAAGCAAACCAATAGACCTACGTAAACACAAGCGACTTTGTAGGCCTGAGTGACACCCCCAGGTCTTCCTCCTTGAGACCCAGCAGGGAGTGGTACACAACGGGAACAGCTATGCTACTCATGTCGCCGCTCGCCGCCTTCTGCTCCACCATCGCCTCATAGTACGCGTGGAAGCTACTTCGGAGCTGCGCCTGGCTCTCACTCTTCGCAACGCGTGCCTGGCCGAGAGCGAGGTCCCAGCTCTCCGACGCCTCGGCCAGGGGTCGACGCATGCGCAGAAGGATCGTCTCGCGCTCGGCGGCTGTGAGCGGGCAAGACAGGGTGCATGCGGCGGCAGCAGCTGCGGTAGAGAGGCCGCTTGGCGTCACCTCCGCAAAGGATCGCGGAGAGCTGCCGCTCGTCATCACCGGCCCGCTACCGTGCGGACGAGCTGGTGCAGACAAGGCCGCAGACGGTGAGCCTGAGCTCTTCAGTCGCTTTCCGCGGTTGGTCGCCGCAGCCCCAGCGGCACCAAGGCCCCCAGCGCCATCCTTACCTTGACTGGCAACGCTCGGAGACTCCTCCCAGCTTCGCAGTGGCAGGAGCTCGATGCAGTACTGCGGCTGCTGCAGCGGGGCCGCGTAGCGAAACTGCGTGGCGGGTCCATCCTGCATCAGCACGGGTGGCGAGTACGGCGCATGAGGGTCGTCCGAGAGACTCGCACACGTGCCTACGCTCGCCTGGGAGAGCTCCCTGCGATAGGAGCGTGCGCCTTGAATGCCGCCGGTTGCTACGGAGTGAGCAGCCCCGGTCCCGCTACTGTTGCCGCTGGCGTCGTGCCTCGCTCGATGTGCGAAGGAGGCGATGGTGGGCGTTTCGGCAGCGTCCGTGTTGTACTCTGAGTCGAAGGAGGGGACGAAGAGGTGCTGCGGGTTGCGCAGGTATTCGACGCGGCTCTGCCGGGCTGCCTCGGATCGCAAAGCATCCTCCACGGTGGCAGCCGCGGCGGCCGCATCGCGCTGACCCCGCTGCGCCCCCGATTTGCCGCCCGACGAGGTGGCAGCCCCCATGGGGCTAACGCTGCACGCGGCTGCCGTCGAGTCCCCACCAGCGGAGCCGGGCTCATTCCACTCCTGCAGCCACGACACCGTCTCCCTCATGTGCTTGCGTAGCTCCACGAGCGCGTCTGGCGCCGGCGTGTCTGCCTTCACCTCTGCGCGCGAGGTGGAGAAGCTCAGGTGAACGCTCATGCGTACGATTGTGTCAGGGTCTACATTGTCCAGGCTGTGTCGAATGTCGCCCTCCTGCGCCATTTCTGGCTGCGTGCACGATGAGTGCCGACGAGGCGAGTCCTTCGGAAGGTTCTCCAGCCCCGCAGACAGGTGATGACTCTGTCGCCGTGTCATGCCACTACGCTTCCGCGCTATCGCTGTCGAGCGCGGTGTGGCCTTCTCAGCAGCCTCCGTGGCAAACTGTCGGCGCTGAGCGGAGGCCTCCCTCTTACGCTGCACAAAGGCGACAGGGTCTCGCTGGTACTCGGCCAGGTCGCGCCCGCTCGAAACGGAGGCCTGTTCTTCTGCAGCCTCGCGGTATTGCAGAAACGCGTCCTCTTGGCTCCGCCGACAGCGCTCGTTCCACGCCGCAGCGTCCGCCTCGGCGACGGCGGCCTCAATAGCGTAGGCCGTCATCCCTCCCCCTGTCGAACTCGACGTGGCAGGCCCTTTGCCGCCCTTCGCCAAGCTCGTGTCGGCCGCAGCACTGAGAAGAACGTCGGCGACAAAGAGGCGGTGCTGCGTGGGGGGCGACTCGTATACGACAAACATGCTCCCGCGCGAAGGCGCTGCCCCGGCACCGCGGCCAGCATCTATCGCGAGCGGCTCCGGCACGCTGGCAGGCAGGATGTTGTTGTTAGGTCCCCGCAGCGCTCTCGGTGTAGTGGATGTCGACGTCGACGCTGCTGGCGCAGGCAGGCGCACGATGCGCACGGTGTACGGCATGGGAACGGGGGCGCGCAGGTCCGCGACGATGGAGACATGGGTAGTCTCCACAATCGTGCACGTGCGGCGGAACAGGATCGGCGATCCACCACGAGGGAGGTCAGCCACGATCGCCACGTTATGCAAGTTGTGGGCAACGGCGTCGAAGGTTTGCAGCTCCGCATTGGAGCGAAGTACCAGCTTCCACCGCCCCGCAGGAAAGAGCGGCGGTGGCGCCGTGGAGGCAGCGGGAGAAAATGAGTTACCCAACGACGACGACTCTGGCGGCTGGAGCCCCTCCTCCTCTGCGAGCGAGTCCATCGGCGTGATCGTTGGCAGCAACGAGCCCGTACCGCCAGCCACGTCAGCGGCCTTGTTATGCCGTTGCGCATTTTGCGCCATAAGGGACGGCACAACGGTGTATGCCATGATCAGATACCCCTTCTCGTTCGGCTTCAGATGCAGCTTCACCAGTCGTCCAGCAGTCCCGACGCAGAAGTCCTCTGGGCGGTCTAGGTTCACCAGTACGAGCGAGGTGAACCGCAAGATGGGCACCGAGGCATCCCTGGCCGGGACGGTTGATACGACGCCATTCTTCGCATCCGCCGTCAGCGTTCCATCACCGCGCTTCTTTCCGTCCGCGGCAGTGGAGCCTGGCCCCGGAGGCGCGTTGCCAGACTTTCCAGCCCCCGCAGCGGTGCCCCCACCGTGCGGTGCGCCCCGCCCGCTCGCCGCCGCGTTGCTGTGGTTGCCGCCGCCCCTCCCACCCGACGCTGCTGCAGATGCCCGGCTAGCGGCGGTGTAAATCTGCCGGTGCGCCCCCACATCCTCGGTGGAGTCCAGCGTCGACAGTTGCAGCGTCACACACGTCGGGGCAGCGAGGGTGAAGACGCGCTTCAGCCACACATTCTCCGTGTCGCACGACTGCACTGCCGGGTATACGCCGGCGTCTGTCACGCATGCAAATCCGTCGCGGCTGGCGTCGTGCGACAGGTCCAACTGCACGTCCATCTCAGCGTCAGAGAGAAAGGAAATTTTATCAGCGACCTGCACGTGGTGTAGATCAACGCGGATCAGATGCACACCGGGGCGGAAGTACAGCACCGTCGAGCACAGAACGCCGTTCGCGTAGGTGAGGGATCCGATGTGGTTCAGCGGCTCCGCACGATCCCACTGAACGTGGTGAAAGTGCACGCGCCGCTGCAGTTGTGCCCCCGCGGGCTCGAGTGACTCCCCACAGCTAGCCACCTTGTCCGGCAACCCCACCGACAGCCAAGAGTGAGACAATGGCGCCGTCGCCGGCGGCACCTTTTCGGCGAGGGTGCCGCGACCGACGGCCTCCGTCAGCGCCGGGCACGACACGATGACAACCGCCTCCGACGCCTTCTCGGCCGTCAGCTTCCACCACATACTCGACGGCGGCGATGGAGTAGGGGGCTGTGCGGTGGCACCGGATGCCGCGGCGGCCGTCGTCGCTGTCTCCCCGCGGCGCGCGGGCGGTGACTTCTTGCGCGACGCCGCTGATGACGAGGAATCACTGGCCCCGTTGTCTCCGGTCGCAGAGACATGGCCTTGGTGACGCAGGAGAGACTCTCCGCTGACGGAGACGGCGTTGGCATACCGCCCGGCCAGCTTGCGCCAGACAATGATCGTGTCCATGCGTAACATGAATTCCTCCAGCGTCAGCCAGCAGGAAGTCACAGAAGCCGCTCTGTCGCTGTCCATGACGACCATGTCCGTGATGGGAGTCGGGCCCCCTTGTGCACCGACGGCGTCGGCCGGTGCTACACCGTCGGGAGCACGTGGCGGTTTCACTGAGCTGGCTGCATGCGCACCGCGTTTTGTAGTGCGACTGCTCCAGTCATGCAGTGCGCTCACGTCGTCTGCGTCCTTATCCTCCTCGAAAACTCCCTCGGAGAGGCACGCGCGGGGAGTGGTGTGCAGCAACAGCGCCACTGTGTTGCGAAAGGGCCTCATCGCGTGGATCGTATATAGCTGCGGTCCGAAGCCGTAGCCGCCGCGGGCGGTATGTGCAGCTTCCGACTTCAGCGCCTCAGCGGGCGGTGCGTGCAAGCCGCAGACGTAAAAGGGCTGCTCAGGCAGGGGCTCATCAATGACCGGCTCGCAATACTCCGTAGCCCTCAGCGGCTTCAGTGCGTCCTCCTCTTCGTTGTCACCGCCAGAGACTCCACTTGAACGGCTGCTCTGCTGCCGCCTCACCGAAGATTTACCAGCGCCGATTGACGGGGTGCGCTTCTGCGGCGCAGTGACCACCGACACGCGCTGGCCACGCGCACTGTTCTTCCTGTCTTTCCCCGTAACGTCGCCCGTGCCGTCGGCCCCGCCATCCCCCGCTGCGCTTGCGATCGACTCTTTCGCAAACGGCTCCGCCAGGCTCTCCAGCTGCGTCAGCTGACGCTGGTAGAGGAGAAGCAGCGCGGTCGCAGAGACGGTGTTGTGTCTCGGGGAAAGGTACTGCGGCACCCAGTTGCCCAACAGCGTCGCCACAATCAGCTCCGGTGAAGAGGTCAAGGCCTGCACTCCGCTGACGGCGCCGAGCGCCTTCAGCACGGCCTTCGCGATTAGGCATGGCCAGAGCTCCTTCCGGCTTGTAGTGCTGAGCAGCGGACGGCCAAGCACGTCTACTGGCAGGCAGTCATCCACAAGCACCTTGCGGTAGGCGCCGTCGACGAACAGCTTCACGGCGTATTTGCCAAACGGGTTGTACACTGGGTGGCACGTGCCGGGGGCATGCGGGTATACAAGTTCCCACAGGTACCACCCCTCCGGCACGTACCGCTGCGCCTGCTCCACCGCCAGCAGAGCGCTGTTAAAGGCACTCATCAGGAACGGCGGCGCGTTTGTTAGGGCAGCCAGCTGTTCGGCTTGCTTGAGCTTGTGGCGCAGACTGGTGCTGTAGCGCGACTCGCACGCCTGCGCCGGCGTCTCGGCGCAGCCAGCAATCAGTGCGCCATCGTAAGGCTGCATTAGCGGGGGCAGCGCTCGATATCGCCTCACCGACTCTGTAGGCGTGCAGTTCGACCAAAGCCCTCTCTCCTCATGCGAGAACGTGTCCAGTACGCTGATGGTCTCGGGGTACAGCAGATGAAACGCCTGCGGCTCAGGAGTCGCCACGTCGCTCTGCCGCGCGAGACCGGCGCTCTTGCGGTGTCCGGTGCTGTTGTTGGCGTTGCAAGCGGCTGCAGACAACAGCTCCTGGCACCGTGCCTCCTCTGCTTTGGCATCGACCGGCACCAAAGTCTCCGCCGTTGCGTACGGGTTAACGAACGGTGTAACGTTGCGGTGCACCACCGGACGGAAAGGGGAGAACACCTCCGCCGGTCGAAGCCAGGTCACCTCGTTGGACGAGGACCCGTCGCACACCTCCCCGGCCTCCGGGTCCGACTGTAGCGGCGGGCAGAGCAATGCGATAAAATCCTCGACGCTGTGACGCGTTGCCTCGTCCTCAAAGTGCGCCTCTGCCGCGCACGTTAGCGCGTTCCTGCCACCAGTGATATTCTTGGATTTGCTCAAGGCTTGCTTTGCTTCCTTGCCCCCGTCGTCGCCCCCGCCGCTCGCTACGGGCACAGCCAGCGGGCCGCCCCAGTTTTCCTGGGCCACCTGAGCATCATCCCAGAGGGGCAAGCTGCAGAAGCGGCTGTTCACAAAGGATGAGCACGATACAGGGCAGGCGGCGCGGGAAGGCACCGAGAACTCCTTTGAGGGCATCCAAGCGTAGATATCAGGGAGAAGGTAGAATGGATAACTGGGCGCAGAGGGTGGCAAGGGCGCGAGGGTAGTGATGGATTCTAGTGCGCAGCGGAGCGCTAAGGAAGGCAAAGCACAAACGTACTTTTCAATGCTCTGAACGAATGCCTGTGCGTCTGTTCCTCCGTGCTCACCTCTCTGCAAGCCGCCGTCCGTCGGGTATCAGTGAGAGAGAGGTTGAGCGTGTGGCGGGATGTGGCGGGCACACCAAGGGCAACTTAACGCGTGAAAGGAAAGCAACGGGGCAATCGTAAGGAGCGGCGTCGAGGGACAAAGTACATCAGTGAAGCACACGGCGAAACGCAGAGGGCGCATTGGCAGTGCGCGTGAATCAGGCCATGTAAAACTCGGGATCCAGCTATGAGTCAAAAAAGCCGGAACGACTTGACTGAAAAGGGGCATTATGCGCGCAGGAACGCGTTCGAAGCAGATCCCCGCCGTGGCGCTGAGGAATGAGCACAGCGCACGAGAGACGGGGGTGCCACAGGAAGGTTTAAAAAAAAATCATTTCGCTCCTTATTTCTCGCCCCCTACCTCCCGCGTCACCTGCACACGACCGCCACAAAGCCACACCAACATGTGTCTCGGTCCACTCGGCTGCCAATTGTTATCAAGCAACACACGCGGAGAGGGTGGCTCGCGGTTTTGCGGTAGTTGCCCCAGCGCTTCCTTCTGTTTCCTCTTGCTGTTCGTGCCCTTGATGTCAACCCTAGCAGCGCCGAGAGGCAAGGACCGCCTGGCCGCACCTGCGCCGAAACGTCGAGGGAGACAAGAGAGACAGGGAAGCACACAGTTACACCACCACATGCACACACATCTCACATACGGGCAAGCATACACATAAAACGTACCAGAGAAAGAAAGAGCATCTGCTGCACACCTCACACAAGAGCACCGGAAGAAGAGACAGAAAAGACGAAGCAGTCGAAACACACTCGCACGTCTCGAGTGCTTTGCTGCTTCCGCGGTCTGTCTGTGACGTCAGCACACAATCATGATAAGTCGCCGATGACGCTGGCCAGCTCGCCACGGTGCTTGATTAGCAGATTGAGCAGGTCAGCGTCGGATTTGCCCTCACCCACTCCCATCGCGCGGAGCTGCATCAGCTCCTCCGCATACTTCTTTGCCGGATCGCTTGAGGCGGCTGCGCCAGCGCTAGCGGACGCGGCAGGGGCAGGGGTGCTGAAGTCGTCGAAGTCGTCCTCGTCCTCAAGATCGTCCTCGGAGAGCATATAGTCAAAGGTGTCACCCGGTGCCTTGGTCACCTCCACTTTCTCTTCCATGCACGGCGGCTCAAAGTCCTCCGGGAGCTCCGTGAGAGACTTTTCTGCCAGGCTCCGGCACTTTGCGTCGAACTCAGCACGCCTGTTGCGGTACTGCACCAGGGCATCCACGTTCGCCGGAGCGCCGGCGTCGGACGGATCGGGGTCGCTCCAAAGGGAGACGATGGAGAGCAGGACGGAGCGGATGGTCTGCACGGGTGTCCAGCGCATCATCGCCGTTTCCTCCGAATTCATCTCGTCCACGCCTGGGGGATGCAGAATGGAAATGCACACTCGCCCATCCGCGTACACGTTCGGGTGCCAAAAGGACGAGATGACCCGGAAGGTGGGCGGCTCCATCGGAAACTCCTTCGGAAACGTCAGCGACGCTTTGTACTGGCCGCCGGCGTACGGGGTTCCCTCCGGGCCGGTAAACCACACAATCCAGGTGAAGAAGCTGTTGTCCTTCAGCTCCACACGAAAGCCCGCCGGCGGGTCTTTCGTGAGGTTGCGGAACTCCTTCTGAATGTGCGGAAGAGCCGACATCGCTCTTTGTGTGTGTGTGTGAGTGTGTGTGTGTGTGTGTGTGTGTGAGTGTGTGTGATGCTGCTGCCGCTGCTGCTTAGGAGGACGCCCTTGAATTCTGCTTCCGTTGAGGAGTGACAACACTCCTATGTGTATGCGGAGTGGGGAAAGCAGGGGGTCTTGACTGCCCTGCTTGGTGCGCAGAGAAGCGTGGCGTGATAAACAATACAGAACAAACAGATGAGTGAGATGGAGGGCTCCGCGCACGCCTCTCTCTGTTTGCGTATACTCAACGCCAAGGCTGCGCACCAAATGCGTAAACAGCAATCACCTACGCTAGCGGAACAAGAACTCGACACGTGTAAAGGTAAGCAACAGGAATACCAGCGCGAGCACAACACACAAGTAGACGAGCACTGGGGATGAAAACACACACACACGAAAAAAGGGTGAGAGAGCAGGTTTGTACACACACGCGCGCAGTGGGAAAAAGTGGAAGAGGGGTGGTGAAAACAACAACACAGACACGCTGTTATCGGGGGAGAAGCGGCCCTTCTTTGTGAGTGTGTCTGAGGAGGGGGCGGGGCGAGGCAAAAGGGCTTTCCCTTGCACCGATCAACGGTGTCGGGGGAACACAATAATATAATAGTAGTAATAATAATAACAGAAAGAGAAAGAAGAAAAAAAAACAAAGGGCCTGTCACAAAAAAGGACAACCACCGACCGCAAGACGAAATAAACACACAAAAGAGGGGGCAACGAAAAACAGCAACGACAGAGGCGGTCCACACTTGACGGAAAACGTAATGGACAGAAGGTGCCGCTACCAAGATGTATAGATAAACCACAGCAGCAGTAAAGCCAGCGCAGCCTCAAAAACAACAAGGACGCATCCACCGAGAGAGAAATCGAGGTGTGAATTTCACGGAGGGAAGTGGGTGGGTGGGTGGGGGTCAGCGTACAGGAACAGGACGTGAAAAAAAAAAACGAAAAGAAGAGGGAGGAAAGAGCTAATGAGGAAGAAGGACAGGAGAGGTGAATGAACGACACAGGCAGACGCGAGCAGTTGTTATCAGCTTACTACACCTGCATAAGTATGCTCACTGGTTTACTTTCCCGATCGTATTCTTTTTATGTCCTCCTCCGCCGTTTGTGCTTCGTTTGCTTCTGTATCGCTGTAGCACAAAAGTTCTGCGCAGATGCCCGAATTGGCGGTAGCAGGAAGGGGACTATGTATATATATATATATCGGTGTGCGTGTGCCTTCGAGTCAATGATTCAAGGACGATGCGTGCCGACCCCAAGCGCCGTGCTACGTTTGATGCTTTTTAGTATGGTTCCTCTTTTTTCTCTCACTAGCCTCTCTCTCTGCGCGTCAATGAAGCTGCAAGGTCGTCGCACTGAGCAAGGGAATCGGAAGAAGGGCGAAGGGGGAAGCTGATATCTTTCGTGCACGCCCCCCCCCAACAAAAAAAAATCGGCCGTCGTGTGTGCGTCAGCAACAAGGGCAAAAAGTGATGCGAGCAGAAGGAAGAAAAGAGGAGAAAGAGGCGGGAGAGGGATAGTAAAAGAAAGAGGTTGCAGCGCATCTATGGCGTTTTCTTCTTTTGCAGCAAGACCATTCTCTACCATACAGCATAGCTTGAATACCACTCTGTCCACCCCGGCCTGCAACAGGACCATCACGTGTGGCGAAGCAGCCGTCAGCACGCGTTGCAGCCCTCCGCCAACCCAGTCACCTCAGCACGGCCCCTGCCTCAAAGTCTGCCCACCTCCCCGCTGAGAAGCTCACCGCGTGGTGCGCGCACACACACACCGCTCGCGGTGGCTCAGGCGCCCCACACCAGTGCGCAGTGTGAGGGGCCGGGTGTGAGGTACGCTCGAGTCACGCTAGCGCTTTGCCCATCATGCAGGTGGTGCAAACATGTTCAACGTCGCAGGTCACTCCGACACAACGCCATCCAGGACCTGACCGCCAACATCCGTAGCGGTGAATCACTCTGCTCTCCTCTCCCCCCTCCCCTACGTCGTGGGCGCTTGACCCTATCACGGTCAGAGGTGGTCGTGCACCGGCAGGGAGAGGAGGGGGGGGGGGGGC